>NW_026735456.1:0-126867 GCF_949786415.1 Peromyscus eremicus | reverse complement strand
GTGTTTCCTATGGGGTCCGAACCAGTGAGCTTGCTCAGAACAAAAGAACTGTGCTTCCTACACACACGGGCCATATCTAGTTCAACTCTGCTTAGGAACCTGACAAGAACAGTAGTTCCCCTTTAGTCCAATACACTGTACTTGCAGGGAACAGACGCGAGTAGTATTTGCACTGTGTTTGGCATTGGAGCACAATAGTGACTCGTCTTACCAGAAAACAACTCTTGCTCTTAGGACAAAAAGCTGCATGTGACTCAACTCCATTTAGGACTGGGAAACAAACGCTAGCTGGACTTACGAGAAACACACTCTGGTTTTGAGAAAAGAGCACTCTTCTACTCTACTGTGTTTCCTATGTAGTCCGAACAGTGAGCTTGCTCAGAACAAAAGAACTGTGCTTCCTACACACACGGCCATATCTAGTTCAATTCTGCTTAGGACCTGACAAGAAGAGTAGATCTTCTATAGTCCAATACACTGTACTTGCTGGGAACAGACGCCAGTGCTATTTGTCCTGTGTATGGCAATAGCAGCGCAATAGTGACTATTCTTAGCATAAAACAACTCTTGCTCGTAGGACCAGAAACTGCATGTGATTCAACTCCATTTAGGACTGGGAAACAAAAGCTGGCTCACCTTACAAGAAACACACTCTGCTTTAGAGAAAAGCGCACTCTTCTACTCTACTGTGTTTCCTGTAGGGCCAGAACTGTTAGTTTGCTCAGAACAAAAGAACTGTGCTTCCTACACACGGGCCATATCTAGTTCAACTCTGCTTAGGAAACTGACAAGAACAGTAGCACCTCTTCAGTCCGATACACTGTACTTGCTGGGAACAGACGCCAGTGCTATTTGCACTGTGTATGGCATTGGGAGCGCAATAGTGACTTTCCTTACCAGAAAACAACTCTTGCTCGTAAGACAAGAAACTGCATGTGATTCAACTCCATTTAGGACTGGGAAACAAATGCTAGCTCGCCTTACATGAAACACACTCTGCTTTTGAGAAAAGAGCACTCTTCTACTCTACTGTGTTTCCTAAGGGGTCCGAACAGTGAGCTTGCTCAGAACAAAAGAACTGTGCTTCCTACAAACATGGGCCATATCTAGTTCAACTCTGCTTAGGAAACTGACAAGGACAATAACTCCTCTTCCTTCCAATACACTGTACATGCAGGGAACAGATGCGAGTGCTATTTGCACTGTGTATGGCAATTGGAGCACAATAGTGACTTGTCTTACCAGAAAACAACTCTTGCTCGTAGGACAAAAAACTGCATGTGACTCAACTCCATTTAGGACTAGGAAACAAACGCTAGCTCGACTTCCAAGAAACACACTCTGCTTTTGAGAAAAGAGCACTCTTCTACTCTACTGTGTTTCCTATAGAGCCAGAAGATTGAACTTGCTCAGAACGTTAGAACTGTGCTTCCTACACACACGGCCATATGTAGTTCAATTCTGCTTAGGAACCTGACAAGAACAGTAGCTCCTCTTCAGTCCGATACACTGTACTTGCTGGGAACAGACGCGAGTGCTATTTGCACTGTGTATGTCAATGGGAGCGCAATAGTGACTTTCCTTACCAGAAAACAACTCTTGCTCGTAGGACAAAAAACTGCATGTGACTCAACTCCATTTAGGACTAGGAAAGAAACGCTAGCTCGACTTCCAAGAAACACACTCTGCTTTTGAGAAAAGAGCACTCTTTTACTCTACTGTGTTTCCTATAGAGCCAGAAGATTGAACTTGCTCAGAACATTAGAACTGTGCTTCCTACACACACGGCCATATCTAGTTCAATTCTGCTTAGGAACCTGACAAGAACAGTAGATCCTCTTCTGTACAATACACTGTACTTGCTGGGAACAGACGCCAGTGCTATTTGTCCTGTGTATGGCAATGGCAGTGCAATAGTGACTCTTCTTACCATAAAACAACTCTTGCTCGTAGGACTAGAAACTGCATGTGATTCAACTCCGTTTAGTACTGGGAAACAAACGCTAGCTCACCTTACAAGAAACACACTCTGCTTTAGGGAAAAGAGCACTCTTCTACTCTATTGTGTTTCCTATAGGGCCAGAACAGTGAGCTTTCTCAGAACAAAAGAACTGTGCTTTCTACACACATGGACCATATCTAGTTCAACTCTGCTTAGGAAACAAACAAGAACAGTAGCTCCTCTTCAGTCCGATACACTGTACTTGCGGGGAACAGACGCGAGTGCTATTTGCACTGTGTATGGCATTGGAGCACAATAGTGACTCGTCTTACCAGAAAACAACTCTTGCTCGTAGGACAAAAACCTGCATGTGACTCAACTCCATTTAGGACTGGGAAACAAACGCTAGCTCGACTTACAAGAAACACACTCTGCTTTTGAGAAAAGAGCACTCTTCTACTCTACTGTGTTTCCTATAGGGCCAGAACAGTGAGCTTTCTCAGAACAAAAGAACTGTGCTTCCTACACACACGGCCATATCTAGTTCACTTCTGCATAGGAACCTGACAAGAACAGTAGATCCTCTTCAGTCCAATACACTGTACTTGCTGGGAACAGACGCCAGTGCTATTTGTCCTGTGTATGGCAATGGCAGCGCAATAGTGACTCTTCTTACCAGAAAACAACTCTTGCTTGTAAGAACAGAAACTGCATGTGATTCAACTCCATTTAGGACTGGGAAACAAAAGCTAGCTCACCTTACAAGAAACACACTCTGCTTTAGAGAAAAGAGCACTCTTCTACTCTACTTTGTTTCCTATAGGGCCAGAACAGTGAGCTTGCTCAGAACAAAAGAACTGTGCTTCCTACACACGGGCCATATCTTGTTGAACTCTGCTTAGGAAACTGACAAGAACAGTAGCTCCTCTTCAGTCCGATACACTGTACTTGCTGGGAACAGACGCGAGTGCTATTTGCACTGTGTATGTCAATGGGAGCGCAATAGTGACTTTCCTTACCAGAAAACAACTCTTGCTTGTAAGACCAGAAACTGCATGTGATTCAAATCCATTTAGGACTGGGAAACAAATGCTAGCTCGCCTTACATGAAACACACTCTGCTTTTGAGAAAAGAGCACTCTTCTACTCTACTGTGTTTCCTATGGGGTCCGAACAGTGAGCTTGCTCAGAACAAAAGAACTGTGCTTTCTACACACACGGGCCATATCTAGTTCAACTCTGCTTAGGAAACTGACAAGAACAGTAGCTCCTCTTCAGTCCGATACAGTGTACTTGCTGGGAACAGACGCGAGTGCTATTTGCACTGTGTATGGCAATGGGAGCGCAATAGTGACTTTTTTTTACCAGAAAACAACTCTTGCTCATAAGACCAGAAACTGCATGTGATTCAACTCCATTTAGGACTGGGAAACAAATGCTAGCTCGATTTACATGAAACACACTCTGCTTTTGAGAAAAGAGCACTCTTCTACTCTACTGTGTTTCCTAAGGTGTCCGAACAGTGAGATTGCTCAGAACAAAAGAACTGTGCTTCCTACACACGGGCCATATCTAGTTCAACTCTGCTTAGGAAACTGACAAGAACATTAGCTCCTTTTCAGTCCGATACACTGTACTTGCTGGGAATAGACGCGAGAGCTATTTGCACTATGTATTTCAAGGGGAGCGCAATAGTGACTTTCCTTACCAGAAAACAACTCTTGCTCTTAGGACCAGAAACTGCATGAGATTCAACTCCATTTAGGACTGGGAAACAAACGCTAGCTCGCCTTACAAGAAACACACTCTGCTTTTGAGAAAAGAGCACTCTTCTACTCTACTGTGTTTCCTATGGTGTCTGAAGAGTGAGCTTGCTCAAAACAAAAGAACTGTGCTTCCTACACACATGGCCATATCTAGTTCAAGTCTGCTTAGGAACCTGACAAGAACAGTAGATCCTCTTCAGTCCAATACACTATACTTGCTAGGAACAGACGCCAGTGCTATTTGTCCTGTGTATGGCAATGGCAGCGCAATAGTGATTCCTCTTACCAGAAAACAACTCTTGCTCGTAGGACCAGAAACTGCATGTGATTCCACTCCATTTAGGACTGGGAAACAAACTCTAGCTCGCTTTACAAGTAACACACTCTGCTTTTGAGAAAAGAGCACTCTTCTACTCTACTGTGTTTCCTACAGGGACAGAACAGTGAGCTTGCTCAGAAAAAAAGAACTGTACTTCCTACACACACGGGCCATATCTAGTTCAACTCTGCTTAGGAAACTGACAAGAACTGTAGCTTCTATTAAGTCCAATACACTGTACTTGCTGGGAAAAGACGCGAGTGCTATTTGCCTTGTGTAGGGCAATGGGAGCGCAATAGTGACTTTCCTTACAAGAAAAAAACTCTTGTTCGTAGGACCAGAAACTGCTTGTGATTCAACTCCATTTAGGACTAGGAAACAAACGCTAGCTCGCCTTACAAAAACACACTCTGCTTTTGAGAAAAGAGCACTCTTCTACTCTACTGGGTTTCCTATAGGGCCAGAACAGTGAGCTTGCTCAGAACATAAGAACGGTGCTTCCTACACACACGGGCCATATCTAGTTGAACTCTGCTTAGGAAACAAACAAGAACAGTAGCTCCTCTTCAGTCCGATACACTGTACTTGCTAGGAACAGACGCGAGAGCTATTTTCACTATGTATGGCAAGGGGAGAGCAATAGTGACTTTCCTTACCAGAAAACAACTCTTGCTCTTAGGACCAGAAACTGCATGTGATTCAACTCCATTTAGGACTGGGAAACAAACGCTAGCTCACCTTACAAGAACACACTCTGCTTTTGAGAAAAGAGCACTCTTCTACTCTACTGTGTTTCCTATGGTGTCCGAACAGTGAGCTTGCTCAGAACAAAAGAACTGTGCTTCCTACACACATGGCCATATCTAGTTCAAGTCTGCTTAGGAACCTGACAAGAACAGTAGATCCTCTTCAGTCCAATACACTGTACTTGCGGGGAACAGACGCGAGTGCTATTTGCACTGTGTATGGCATTGAGCACAATAGTGACTCGTCTTGCCAGAAAACAACTCTTGCTCGTAGGACAAAAAACTGCATGTGACTCAACTCCATTTAGGACTGGGAAACAAACGCTAGCTCGCCTTACAAGAAACACACTCTGCTTTTGAGAAAAGAGCACTATTCTACTCTACTGTGTTTCCTATGGGGTCCGAACAGTGAGCTTGCTCAGAACAAAAGAACTGTGCTTCCAACACACACGGCCATATCTAGTTCACTTCTGCTTAGGAACCTGACAAGAACAGTAGATCCTCTTCAGTCCAATACACTGTACTTGCTGGGAAAAAAAGCCACTGCTATTTGTCCTGTGTATGGCAATGGCAGCACAATTGTGTCTCTTCTTACCAGAAAACAACTCTTTCTTGTAGGACCAGAAACTGCATGTGATTCAACTCCATTTAGGACTGGGAAACAAAAGCTAGCTCACCTTACAAAAACACACTCTGCTTTAGAGAAAAGAGCACTCTTCTACTCTACTGTGTTTCCTATAGGGCCAGAACAGTGAGTTTGCTCAGAACAAAAGAACTGTACTTCCTACACACGGGCCATATCTAGTTCAACTCTGCTTAGGAAACTGACAAGAACAGTAGCTCCTCTTCAGTCCGATACACTGTACTTCCTGGGAACAGACGCGAGTGCTATTTGCACTGTGTATGTCAATGGGAGCGCAATAGTGACTCTCCTTACCAGAAAACAACTCTTGCTCATAAGACCAGAAACTGCATGAGATTCAACTCCATTTAGGACTGGGAAACAAATGCTAGCTCGCCTTACATGAAACACACTCTGCTTTTGAGAAAAGAGCACTCTTCTACTTTACTGTGTTTCCTATGGGGTCCGAACAGTGAGCTTGCTCAGAACAAAAGAACTGTGCTTCCTACACATACGGCCATATCTAGTTCAACTCTGCTTAGGAAACTGACAAGAACAATAGCTCCTCTTCCTTCCAATACACTGTACTTGCAGTGAACAGACGCGAGTGCTATTTGCACTGTGTTGGCAATTGGAGCACAATAGTGACTTGTCTTACCATAAAACAACTCTTGCTAGTAGGACAAAAAACTGCATGTGACTCAACTCCATTTAGGACTAGGAAACAAACGCTAGCTCGACTTCCAAGAAACACACTCTGTTTTTGAGAAAAGAGCACTCTTCTACTCTACTGTGTTTCCTATAGAGCCAGAAGAGTGAACTTGCTCAGAACATTAGAACTGTGCTTCCTACACACACGGACATATCTAGTTCAATTCTGCTTAGGAACCTGAAAAGAACAGTAGATCCTATTCAGTCCAATACACTGTACTTGCTGGGAACAGACTCGAGTGCTATTAGCACTGTGTATGGCAATGGGAGCACAATAGTGACTCTTCTTACCAGAAAACAACTCTTGCTCATAGGACAAAAAACTGCATGTGACTCAACTCCATTTAGGACTGGGAAACAAACTCTAGCTCGCCTTACAAGAAACACACTCTGCTTTTGAGAAAAGAGCACTCTTCTACTCTACTGTGTTTCCCATAGGGCCAGAACGGTGAGCTTTATCAGAACAAAAAAACTCTGCTTCCTACACACACGGGCCATATCTAGTTCTACTCTGCTTAGGAAACTGACAAGAACAGTAGCTCCTCTTCAATCCGATACACTGTACCTGCTGGCATCAGACGCGAGTGCTGTTTGCACTGTGTATGGCAATGGGAGCGCAATAGTGACTTTCCTTACCAGAAAACAACTCTTGCTCGTAGCACCAGAAACTGCATGGGATTCAACTCCATTTAGGACTGGGAAAAAAACGCTAGCTTGCCTTACAAGAAACACACTCTGCTTTTGAGAAAAGAGCACTCTTCTACTCTACTGTGTTTCCTATAGGGCCAGAACAGTGAGCTTGCTCAGAACATAATAACTATGCTTCCTACACACACGGGCCATATCTAGTTCAACTCTGCTTAGGAACCTGACAAGAACAGTAGATCCCCTTTAGTCCAATACACTGTAATTGCTGGGAACAGACGCCAGTGCTATTTGTCCTGTGTATGGCACATGGCAGCGCAATAGTGACTTTCCTTACCAGAAAACAACTCTTGCTCATAGTACCAGAAACTTCATGGAATTCAACTCCATTTAGTACTGGGAAACAAACGCTAGCTCGCCTTGCGAGAAACACACTCTGCTTTAGAGAAAGAAGCACTCTTCTAGTCTACTGTGTTTCCTATGAGGTCCAAACAGTGAGCTTGCTCAGAACAAAAGAACTGTGCTTCCTACACACACAGACCATATGTAGTTCAACTCTGCTTAGCAACCTGACAAGAACAGTAGCTCCTCTTCAGTCCAACACTGTACTTGCTGGGAACAGACGCGAGTGCTTTTTGCACTGTGTATGGCAATGGGAGCACAATAGTGACTTTCCTTACCAGAAAACAACTCTTGTTCGTAGGACCAGAAACTGCATGTGATTCAACTCCATTTAGGACTAGGAAACAAACGCTAGCTTTCCCTACAAGAAACACACTCTGCTTTAGAGAAAAGAGCACTCTACTACTCTACTGTGTTTCCTAAAGGGCCAGAACACTGAGCTTGCTCAGAACATAAGAACTGAGCTTCCAACACACACGGGCCATATCTAGTTCAACTCTGCTTAGGAAACTGACAAGAACAGTAGCTCCTCTTCAGTCCGATACACTGTACTTGCTGGGAACAGACGCCAGTGCTATTTGCACTGTGTATGGCAATGGGAGTGCAATAGTGACTTTCCTTACCAGAACACAACTCTTGCTCATAAGACCAGAAATTGCATGTGATTCAACTCCATTTAGGACTGGGAAACAAACGCTACCTCGCCTTACATGAAACACACTCTGCTTTTGAGAAAAGAGCACTCTTCTACTCTACTGTGTTTCCTATGGGGTCCGAACAGTGAGCTTGCTCAAAACAAAAGAACTGTGCTTCCTACACACACGGGCCATATCTAGTTCAACTCTGCTTAGGAACCTGACAAGAACAGTAGTTCCCCTTTAGTCCAATACACTGTACTTGCTGGGAACAGACGCCAGTGCTATTTGTCCTGTGTATGGCAATGGCAGCTCAATAGTGACTATTCTTACCATAAAAGAACTCTTGCTCATAGGACCAGAAACTGCATGTGTTTCACCTCCATTTAGGACTGGGAAACAAACGCTACCTTGCCTTACAAGATACACACTCTGCTTTGGAGAAAAGAGCATTCTTCTGCTCTACTGTGTTTCCTATAGGGCCAGAACAGTGAGCTTGCTCAGAACAAAAGAACTGTGCTTCCTACACACGGGCCATATCTAGTTCAAATCTGCTTAGGAAACTGACAAGAACAGTAGCTCCTCTTCAGTCCGATACACTGTACTTGCTGGGAACAGTCGCGAGTGCTATTTGCACTGTATATGGCAATAGGAGTGCAATAGTGACTTTCCTTACCAGAAAACAACTCTTGCTCGTAGGACCAGAAACTGCATGTGTTTCAACTCCATTTAGGACTGGGAAACAAACGCTAGCTCGCCTTACAAGAAACACAGTCTGCATTTGAGAAAAGAGCACTCTTCTACTCTACTGTGTTTCCTATGGGGTTCGAACAATGAGCTTGCTTAGAACAAAAGAACTGTGCTTCCTACACACATGGGCCATATAGTTCACCTCTGCTTAGGAACCTGACAAGAACAGTAGCTCGTCTTCAGTCCAACACTGTACTTTCTGGGAACAGACGCGAGTGCTATTTGCACTGTGAATGGCAATGGGAGCGCAATAGTGACTTTCCTTACCAGAAAACAACTCTTGTTTGTAGAACCAGAAACTGCATGTGATTCAATTGCATTTAGGACTAGGAAACAAACACTAGCTTGCCTTACAAGAAACAACTCTGCTTCTGAGAAAAGTGCACTCTTCTACTCTACTGTGTTTCCTATGGGGTTCAAACAGTGAGCTTGCTCAGAACAAAAGAACGGTGCTTCCTACACACATGGGCCATATAGTTCACCTCTGCTTAGGAAACTGAAAAGAACAGTAGATCCTATTCAGTCCAATACACTGTCCTTGCTGGGAACAGACTCGAGTGCTATTTGCACTGTGTATGGCAATGGGAGCACAATAGTGACTCGTCTTACCAGAAAACAACTCTTGCTCATAGGACAAAAAACTGCGTGTGTTTCAACTCCATTTAGGAATGGGAAACAAACGCTAGCTCGCCTTACAAGAAGCACACTCTGCTTTAGAGAAAAGAGCACTCTTCTACTCTACTGTGTTTCCTATGGGGTCCAAACAGTGAGCTTGCTCAGAACAAAAAAAATTGTGCTTCCTACACACACGGCCATATCTAGTTCAAGTCTGCTTAGGAACCTGACAAGAACAGTAGATCCTCTTCAGTCCAATACACTGTACTTGCTGGGAACAGACACGAGTGCTATTTGTCCTGTGTATGGCAATGGGAGCACAATAGTGACTTTCCTTACCAGAAAACAACTCTTGTTCGTAGGACCAGAAACTGCATGTGATTCAACTCCATTTAGGACTAGGAAACAAACGCTAGTTTTCCCTACAAGAAACACACTCTGCTTTAGAGAAAAGAGCACTCTTCTACTCTACTGTGTTTCCCAAAGGGCCGGAACAGTGAGCTTGCTCAGAACATAAGAACTGAGCTTCCAACACACACTGGCCATATCTAGTTCAACTCTGCTTAGGAAACTGACAAGAACAGTATCTCCTCTTCAGTCCGATACACTGTACTTGCTGGGAACAGACGCCAGTGCTATTTGCACTGTGTATGGCAATGGGAGTGCAATAGTGACATTCCTTACCAGAACACAACTCTTGCTCATAAGACCAGAAATTGCATGTGATTCAACTCCATTTAGGACTGGGAAACAAACGCTACCTTGCCTTACATGAAACACACTCTGCTTTTGAGAGAAGAGCACTCTTCTTCTCTACTGTGTTTCCTATGGGGTCCGAACAGTGAGCTTGCTCAAAACAAAAGAACTGTGCTTCCTACACACACGGGCCATATCTAGTTCAACTCTGCTTAGGAACCTGACAAGAACAGTAGTTCCCCTTTAGTCCAATACACTGTACTTGCTGGGAACAGACGCCAGTGCTATTTGTCCTGTGTATGGCAATAGCAGCGCAATAGTGACTATTCTTAGCATAAAACAACTCTTGCTCGTAGGACCAGAAACTGCATGTGTTTCAACTCCATTTAGGACTGGGAAACAAACGCTAGCTCGCCTTACAAGAAACACACTCTGCTTTAGAGAAAAGAGCACTCTTCTACTCTACTGTGTTTCCTATAGAGCCAGAATGGTGAGCTTGCTCAGAACAAAAGAACTGTGCTTCCTACACACATGGGCCATATCTAGTTCACCTCTGCTTAGGAACCTGACAAGAACAGTAGCTCGTCTTCAGTCCAACACTGTACTTGCTGGGAACAGACGCGAGTGCTATTTGCACTGTGAATGGCAATGGGAACGCAATAGTGACTTTCCTTACCAGAAAACAACTCTTGTTTGTAGAACCAGAAACTGCATGTGATTCAATTGCATTTAGGACTAGGAAACAAACACTAGCTTGCCTTACAAGAAACAACTCTGCTTCTGAGAAAAGAGCACTCTTCTACTCTACTGTGTTTCCTATGGGGTCCGAACAGTGAGCTTGCTCAGAACAAAAGAACGGTGCTTCCTACACACATGGGCCATATAGTTCACCTCTGCTTAGGAAACTGAAAAGAACAGTAGATCCTATTCAGTCCAATACACTGTACTTTCTGGGAACAGACTCGAGTGCTCTTTGCACTGTGTATGGCAATGGGAGCACAATAGTGACTCGTCTTACCAGAAAACAACTCTTGCTCATAGGACAAAAAACTGCATGTGACTCAACTCCATTTAGGACTGGGAAACAAACTCTAGCTCGCCTTACAAGAAACACACTCTGCTTTTGAGAAAAGAGCACTCTTCTACTCTACTGTGTTTCCCATAGGGCCAGAACGGTGAGATTTCTCAGAACAAAAAAACTGTGCTTCCTACACACACGGGCCATATCTAGTTCAACTCTGCTTAGGAAACTGACAAGAGCAGTAGCTCCTCTTCAGTCCGATACACTGTACCTGCTGGCATCAGACGCGAGTGCTATTTGCACTGTGTATGGCAATGGGAGCGCAATAGTGACTTTCCTTACCAGAAAACAACTCTTGCTCGTAGGACCAGAAACTGCATGGGATTCAACTCCATTTAGGACTGGGAAAAAAACGCTAGCTTGCCTTACAAGAAACACACTCTGCTTTTGAGAAAAGAGCACTCTTCTACTCTACTGTGTTTCCTATAGGGCCAGAACAGTGAGCTTGCTCAGAACATAATAACTATGCTTCCTACACACACGGGCCATATCTAGTTAAACTCTGCTTAGGAACCTGACAAGAACAGTAGATCCCCTTTAGTCCAATACACTGTACTTGCTGCTAACAGACGCCAGTGCTATTTGTCCTGTGTATGGCAATGGCAGCGCAATAGTGACTATTCTTACCATAAAACAACTCTTGCTCGTAGGACCAGAAACTGCGTGTGTTTCAACTCCATTTAGGAATGGGAAACAAACGCTAGCTCGCCTTACAAGAAGCACACTCTGCTTTAGAGAAAAGAGCACTCTTCTACTCTACTGTGTTTCCTATGGGGTCCAAATAGTGAGCTTGCTCAGAACAAAAAAAAATTGTGCTTCCTACACACACGGCCATATCTAGTTCAAGTCTGCTTAGGAACCTGACAAGAACAGTAGATCCTCTTCAGTCCAATACACTGTACTTGCTGGGAACAGACGCGAGTGCTATTTGTCCTGTGTATGGCAATGGGAGCACAATAGTGACTTTCCTTACCAGAAAACAACTCTTGTTCGTAGGACCAGAAACTGCATGTGATTCAACTCCATTTAGGACTAGGAAACAAACGCTAGTTTTCCCTACAAGAAACATACTCTGCTTTAGAGAAAAGAGCACTCTTCTACTCTACTGTGTTTCCTAAAGGGCCAGAACAGTGAGCTTGCTCAGAACATAAGAACTGAGCTTCCAACACACACTGGCCATATCTAGTTCAACTCTGCTTAGGAAACTGACAAGAACAGTAGCTCCTCTTCAGTCCGATACACTGTACTTGCTGGGAACAGACGCCAGTGCTATTTGCACTGTGTATGGCAATGGGAGTGCAATAGTGACATTCTTACCAGAACACAACTCTTGCTCATAAGACCAGAAACTGCATGTGATTCAACTCCATTTAGGACTGGGAAACAAACGCTACCTCGCCTTACATGAAACACACTCTGCTTTTGAGAAAAGAGCACTCTTCTACTCTACTGTGTTTCCTATGGGGTCCGAACAGTGAGCTTGCTCAGAACAAAAGAACTGTGCTTCCTACACACACGGGCCATATCTAGTTCAACTCTGCTTAGGAACCTGACAAGAACAGTAGTTCCCCTTTAGTCCAATACACTGTACTTGCAGGGAACAGACGCGAGTAGTATTTGCACTGTGTTTGGCATTGGAGCACAATAGTGACTCGTCTTACCAGAAAACAACTCTTGCTCTTAGGACAAAAAGCTGCATGTGACTCAACTCCAATTAGGACTGGGAAACAAACGCTAGCTGGACTTACGAGAAACACACTCTGGTTTTGAGAAAAGAGCACTCTTCTACTCTACTGTGTTTCCTATGTGGTCCGAACAGTGAGCTTGCTCAGAACAAAAGAACTGTGCTTCCTACACACACGGCCATATCTAGTTCAATTCTGCTTAGGACCTGACAAGAAGAGTAGATCTTCTATAGTCCAATACACTGTACTTGCTGGGAACAGACGCCAGTGCTATTTGTCCTGGGTATGGCAATGGCAGTGCAATAGTGACTCTTCTTACCATAAAACAACTCTTGCTTGTAGGACCAGAAACTGCATGTGATTCAACTAAATTTAGGACTGGGAAACAAAAGCTGGCTCACCTTACAAGAAACACACTCTGCTTTAGAGAAAAGCGCACTCTTCTACTCTACTGTGTTTCCTGTAGGGCCAGAACTGTTAGTTTGCTCAGAACAAAAGAACTGTGCTTCCTACACACGGGCCATATCTAGTTCAACTCTGCTTAGGAAACTGACAAGAACAGTAGCACCTCTTCAGTCCGATACACTGTACTTGCTGGGAACAGACGCCAGTGCTATTTGCACTGTGTATGGCATTGGGAGCGCAATAGTGACTTTCCTTACCAGAAAACAACTCTTGCTCGTAAGACAAGAAACTGCATGTGATTCAACTCCATTTAGGACTGGGAAACAAATGCTAGCTCGCCTTACATGAAACACACTCTGCTTTTGAGAAAAGAGCACTCTTCTACTCTACTGTGTTTCCTAAGGGGTCCGAACAGTTAGCTTGCTCAGAACAAAAGAACTGTGCTTCCTACAAACATGGGCCATATCTAGTTCAACTCTGCTTAGGAAACTGACAAGGACAATAACTCCTCTTCCTTCCAATACACTGTACATGCAGGGAACAGATGCGAGTGCTATTTGCACTGTGTATGGCAATTGGAGCACAATAGTGACTTGTCTTACCAGAAAACAACTCTTGCTCGTAGGACAAAAAACTGCATGTGACTCAACTCCATTTAGGACTAGGAAACAAACGCTAGCTCGACTTCCAAGAAACACACTCTGCTTTTGAGAAAAGAGCACTCTTCTACTCTACTGTGTTTCCTATAGAGCCAGAAGATTGAACTTGCTCAGAACGTTAGAACTGTGCTTCCTACACACACGGCCATATGTAGTTCAATTCTGCTTAGGAACCTGACAAGAACAGTAGCTCCTCTTCAGTCCGATACACTGTACTTGCTGGGAACAGACGCGAGTGCTATTTGCACTGTGTATGTCAATGGGAGCGCAATAGTGACTTTCCTTACCAGAAAACAACTCTTGCTCGTAGGACAAAAAACTGCATGTGACTCAACTCCATTTAGGACTAGGAAAGAAACGCTAGCTCGACTTCCAAGAAACACACTCTGCTTTTGAGAAAAGAGCACTCTTTTACTCTACTGTGTTTCCTATAGAGCCAGAAGATTGAACTTGCTCAGAACATTAGAACTGTGCTTCCTACACACACGGCCATATCTAGTTCAATTCTGCTTAGGAACCTGACAAGAACAGTAGATCCTCTTCTGTACAATACACTGTACTTGCTGGGAACAGACGCCAGTGCTATTTGTCCTGTGTATGGCAATGGCAGTGCAATAGTGACTCTTCTTACCATAAAACAACTCTTGCTCGTAGGACTAGAAACTGCATGTGATTCAACTCCGTTTAGTACTGGGAAACAAACGCTAGCTCACCTTACAAGAAACACACTCTGCTTTAGGGAAAAGAGCACTCTTCTACTCTATTGTGTTTCCTATAGGGCCAGAACAGTGAGCTTTCTCAGAACAAAAGAACTGTGCTTTCTACACACATGGACCATATCTAGTTCAACTCTGCTTAGGAAACAAACAAGAACAGTAGCTCCTCTTCAGTCCGATACACTGTACTTGCGGGGAACAGACGCGAGTGCTATTTGCACTGTGTATGGCATTGGAGCACAATAGTGACTCGTCTTACCAGAAAACAACTCTTGCTCGTAGGACAAAAAACTGCATGTGACTCAACTCCATTTAGGACTGGGAAACAAACGCTAGCTCGACTTACAAGAAACACACTCTGCTTTTGAGAAAAGAGCACTCTTCTACTCTACTGTGTTTCCTATAGGGCCAGAACAGTGAGCTTTCTCAGAACAAAAGAACTGTGCTTCCTACACACACGGCCATATCTAGTTCACTTCTGCATAGGAACCTGACAAGAACAGTAGATCCTCTTCAGTCCAATACACTGTACTTGCTGGGAACAGACGCCAGTGCTATTTGTCCTGTGTATGGCAATGGCAGCGCAATAGTGACTCTTCTTACCAGAAAACAACTCTTGCTTGTAAGAACAGAAACTGCATGTGATTCAACTCCATTTAGGACTGGGAAACAAAAGCTAGCTCACCTTACAAGAAACACACTCTGCTTTAGAGAAAAGAGCACTCTTCTACTCTACTTTGTTTCCTATAGGGCCAGAACAGTGAGCTTGCTCAGAACAAAAGAACTGTGCTTCCTACACACGGGCCATATCTTGTTGAACTCTGCTTAGGAAACTGACAAGAACAGTAGCTCCTCTTCAGTCCGATACACTGTACTTGCTGGGAACAGACGCGAGTGCTATTTGCACTGTGTATGTCAATGGGAGCGCAATAGTGACTTTCCTTACCAGAAAACAACTCTTGCTTGTAAGACCAGAAACTGCATGTGATTCAAATCCATTTAGGACTGGGAAACAAATGCTAGCTCGCCTTACATGAAACACACTCTGCTTTTGAGAAAAGAGCACTCTTCTACTCTACTGTGTTTCCTATGGGGTCCGAACAGTGAGCTTGCTCAGAACAAAAGAACTGTGCTTTCTACACACACGGGCCATATCTAGTTCAACTCTGCTTAGGAAACTGACAAGAACAGTAGCTCCTCTTCAGTCCGATACAGTGTACTTGCTGGGAACAGACGCGAGTGCTATTTGCACTGTGTATGGCAATGGGAGCGCAATAGTGACTTTTTTTACCAGAAAACAACTCTTGCTCATAAGACCAGAAACTGCATGTGATTCAACTCCATTTAGGACTGGGAAACAAATGCTAGCTCGATTTACATGAAACACACTCTGCTTTTGAGAAAAGAGCACTCTTCTACTCTACTGTGTTTCCTAAGGTGTCCGAACAGTGAGATTGCTCAGAACAAAAGAACTGTGCTTCCTACACACGGGCCATATCTAGTTCAACTCTGCTTAGGAAACTGACAAGAACATTAGCTCCTTTTCAGTCCGATACACTGTACTTGCTGGGAATAGACGCGAGAGCTATTTGCACTATGTATTTCAAGGGGAGCGCAATAGTGACTTTCCTTACCAGAAAACAACTCTTGCTCTTAGGACCAGAAACTGCATGAGATTCAACTCCATTTAGGACTGGGAAACAAACGCTAGCTCGCCTTACAAGAAACACACTCTGCTTTTGAGAAAAGAGCACTCTTCTACTCTACTGTGTTTCCTATGGTGTCTGAAGAGTGAGCTTGCTCAAAACAAAAGAACTGTGCTTCCTACACACACGGCCATATCTAGTTCAAGTCTGCTTAGGAACCTGACAAGAACAGTAGATCCTCTTCAGTCCAATACACTATACTTGCTAGGAACAGACGCCAGTGCTATTTGTCCTGTGTATGGCAATGGCAGCGCAATAGTGATTCCTCTTACCAGAAAACAACTCTTGCTCGTAGGACCAGAAACTGCATGTGATTCCACTCCATTTAGGACTGGGAAACAAACTCTAGCTCGCTTTACAAGTAACACACTCTGCTTTTGAGAAAAGAGCACTCTTCTACTCTACTGTGTTTCCTACAGGGACAGAACAGTGAGCTTGCTCAGAAAAAAAGAACTGTACTTCCTACACACACGGGCCATATCTAGTTCAACTCTGCTTAGGAAACTGACAAGAACTGTAGCTTCTATTAAGTCCAATACACTGTACTTGCTGGGAAAAGACGCGAGTGCTATTTGCCTTGTGTAGGGCAATGGGAGCGCAATAGTGACTTTCCTTACAAGAAAAAAACTCTTGTTCGTAGGACCAGAAACTGCTTGTGATTCAACTCCATTTAGGACTAGGAAACAAACGCTAGCTCGCCTTACAAAAACACACTCTGCTTTTGAGAAAAGAGCACTCTTCTACTCTACTGGGTTTCCTATAGGGCCAGAACAGTGAGCTTGCTCAGAACATAAGAACGGTGCTTCCTACACACACGGGCCATATCTAGTTGAACTCTGCTTAGGAAACAAACAAGAACAGTAGCTCCTCTTCAGTCCGATACACTGTACTTGCTAGGAACAGACGCGAGAGCTATTTTCACTATGTATGGCAAGGGGAGAGCAATAGTGACTTTCCTTACCAGAAAACAACTCTTGCTCTTAGGACCAGAAACTGCATGTGATTCAACTCCATTTAGGACTGGGAAACAAACGCTAGCTCACCTTACAAGAACACACTCTGCTTTTGAGAAAAGAGCACTCTTCTACTCTACTGTGTTTCCTATGGTGTCCGAACAGTGAGCTTGCTCAGAACAAAAGAACTGTGCTTCCTACACACATGGCCATATCTAGTTCAAGTCTGCTTAGGAACCTGACAAGAACAGTAGATCCTCTTCAGTCCAATACACTGTACTTGCGGGGAACAGACGCGAGTGCTATTTGCACTGTGTATGGCATTTTAGCACAATAGTGACTCGTCTTGCCAGAAAACAACTCTTGCTCGTAGGACAAAAAACTGCATGTGACTCAACTCCATTTAGGACTGGGAAACAAACGCTAGCTCGCCTTACAAGAAACACACTCTGCTTTTGAGAAAAGAGCACTATTCTACTCTACTGTGTTTCCTATGGGGTCCGAACAGAGAGCTTGCTCAGAACAAAAGAACTGTGCTTCCAACACACACGGCCATATCTAGTTCACTTCTGCTTAGGAACCTGACAAGAACAGTAGATCCTCTTCAGTCCAATACACTGTACTTGCTGGGAAAAAAAGCCACTGCTATTTGTCCTGTGTATGGCAATGGCAGCACAATTGTGTCTCTTCTTACCAGAAAACAACTCTTGCTTGTAGGACCAGAAACTGCATGTGATTCAACTCCATTTAGGACTGGGAAACAAAAGCTAGCTCACCTTACAAAAACACACTCTGCTTTAGAGAAAAGAGCACTCTTCTACTCTACTGTGTTTCCTATAGGGCCAGAACAGTGAGTTTGCTCAGAACAAAAGAACTGTACTTCCTACACACGGGCCATATCTAGTTCAACTCTGCTTAGGAAACTGACAAGAACAGTAGCTCCTCTTCAGTCCGATACACTGTACTTCCTGGGAACAGACGCGAGTGCTATTTGCACTGTGTATGTCAATGGGAGCGCAATAGTGACTCTCCTTACCAGAAAACAACTCTTGCTCATAAGACCAGAAACTGCATGAGATTCAACTCCATTTAGGACTGGGAAACAAATGCTAGCTCGCCTTACATGAAACACACTCTGCTTTTGAGAAAAGAGCACTCTTCTACTTTACTGTGTTTCCTATGGGGTCCGAACAGTGAGCTTGCTCAGAACAAAAGAACTGTGCTTCCTACACATACGGCCATATCTAGTTCAACTCTGCTTAGGAAACTGACAAGAACAATAGCTCCTCTTCCTTCCAATACACTGTACTTGCAGTGAACAGACGCGAGTGCTATTTGCACTGTGTTGGCAATTGGAGCACAATAGTGACTTGTCTTACCATAAAACAACTCTTGCTCGT
Organism: Peromyscus eremicus; assembly: GCF_949786415.1. Classification (NCBI taxonomy): domain Eukaryota; kingdom Metazoa; phylum Chordata; class Mammalia; order Rodentia; family Cricetidae; genus Peromyscus; species Peromyscus eremicus. Next base: position 108,413 of record NW_026735456.1, on the reverse strand, counting down.
AGGACAAAAAACTGCATGTGACTCAACTCCATTTAGGACTAGGAAACAAACGCTAGCTCGACTTCCAAGAAACACACTCTGCTTTTGAGAAAAGAGCACTCTTCTACTCTACTGTGTTTCCTATAGAGCCAGAAGAGTGAACTTGCTCAGAACATTAGAACTGTGCTTCCTACACACACGGACATATCTAGTTCAATTCTGCTTAGGAACCTGACAAGAACAGTAGATCCTCTTCTGTACAATACACTGTACTTGCTGGGAGCAGACGCCAGTGCTATTTGCACTGTGTTGGCAATTGGAGCACAATAGTGACTTGTCTTACCAGAAAACAACTCTTGCTCGTAGGACAAAAAACTGCATGTGACTCAACTCCATTTAGGACTAGGAAACAAACGCTAGCTCGACTTCCAAGAAACACACTCTGCTTTTGAGAAAAGAGCACTCTTCTACTCTACTGTGTTTCCTATAGAGCCAGAAGATTGAACTTGCTCAGAACATTAGAACTGTGCTTCCTACACACACGGCCATATCTAGTTCAATTCTGCTTAGGAAACTGACAAGAACAGTAGATCCTCTTCTGTACAATACACTGTACTTGCTGGGAACAGACGCCAGTGCTATTTGTCCTGTGTATGGCAATGGCAGTGCAATAGTGACTCTTCTTACCATAAAACAACCCTTGCTCATAGGACTAGAAACTGCATGTGATTCAACTCCATTTAGGACTGGGAAACAAAAGCTAGCTCGACTTACAAGAAACACACTCTGCTTTAGGGAAAAGAGCACTCTTCTACTCTATTGTGTTTCCTATAGGGCCAGAACAGTGAGCTAGCTCAGAACAAAAGAACTGTGCTTCCTACAAACGGGCCATAACTATTTCAACTCTGCTTAGGAAACTGACAAGAACAGTAGCTCCTCTTCAGTCCGATACACTGTACTTGCTGGGAACAGACGCGAGTGCTATTTGCACTGTGTATGGCAAAGGAAGCGCAATAGTGACTTACCTTACCAGAAAACAACTCTTGTTCGTAGGACCAGAAACTGCATGTGATTTAACTCCATTTAGGACTAGGAAACAAACGATAGCTCGCCTTACAAAAACACATTCTGCTTTTGAGAAAAGAGCACTCTTCTACTCTACTGTGTTTCCTATAGGGCCAGAACAGTGAGCTTGCTCAGAACATAAGAACGGTGCTTCCTACACACACGGGCCATATCTAGTTGAACTCTGCTTAGGAAACTGACAAGAACAGTAGCTCCTTTTCAGTCCGATGCACTGTACTTGCTGGGAACAGACGCGAGAGCTATTTGCACTATGTATGGCAAGGGGAGCACAATAGTGAATTTCCTTACCAGAAAACAACTCTTGCTCTTAGGACCAGAAACTGCATGTGATTCAACTCCATTTAGGACTCTGAAACAAACGCTAGCTCGCCTTACAAGAACACACTCTGCTTTTGAGAAAAGAGCACTCTTCTACTCTACTGGTTTTCCTATGGTGTCCGAACAGTGAGTTTGCTCAGAACAAAAGAACTGTGCTTCCTACACACGGCCATATCTAGTTCAGTTCTGCTTAGGGACCTGACAAGAACAGTAGATCCTCTTCAGTCCAATACACTGTACTTGCTGGGAACAGACGCCAGTGCTATTTGTCCTGTGTATGGCAATGGCAGCGCAATAGTGACTCTTCTTACCATAAAACAACTCTTGCTCTTAGGACTAGAAACTGCATGTGATTCAACTCCATTTAGGACTGGGAAACAAACGCTAGCTCGCCTTACAAGAAACACACTCTGCTTTAGAGAAAAGAGCACTCTTCTACTCTACTGTGTTTCCTATAGGGCCAGAACAGTGAGCTTGCTCAAAACAAAAGAACTGTGCTTCCTACATACGGCCCATAACTAGTTCAACTCTGCTTATGAAACTGACAAGAACAGTAGCTCCTCTTCAGTCCGATACACTGTACTTGCTGGGAACAGACGCGAGTGCTATTTGCACTGTGTATGTCAATGGGAGCGCAATAGTGACTTTCCTTACCAGAAAACAACTCTTGCTCGTAGGACCAGAAACTGCATGTGATTCAACTCCATTTAGGACTGGGGAACAAGTGCTAGCTCGCCTTACATGAAACACACTCTGCTTTTGAGAAAAGAGCACTCTTCTATTCTACTGTGTTTCCTATGGGGTCCGAACAGTGAGCTTGCTCAGAACAAAAGAACTGTGCTTCCTACACACACGGGCCATATCTAGTTCAACTCTGCCTAGGAAACAAACAAGAACAGTAGCTCCTCTTCAGTCCAATACACTGTACTTGCGGGGAACAGACGCGAGGGCTATTTGCACTGTCTATGGCAATGGGAGCACAATAGTGACTTTCCTTACCAGAAAACAACTCTTGCTCGTAAGACCAGAAACTGCATATGATTCAACTCCATTTAGGATTGGGAAACAAATGCTAGCTCGCCTTACATGAAACACACTCTGCTTTTGAGAAAAGAGCACTCTTCTACTCTACTCTGTTTCCTATGGGTTCCAAACAGTGAGCTTGCTCAGAACAAAAGAACTGTGCTTCCTACACACACGGGCCATATCTAGTTCAACTCTCCTTAGGAAACTGACAAGAACAGTAGCTCCTCTTCCGTCCAATACACTGTACGTGCGGGGAACAGACGCGAGTGCTATTTGCACTGTGTATGGCAATTGGAGCACAATAGTGACTTTCCTTACCAGAAAACAACTCTTGTTCATAGGACCAGAAACTGCATGTGATTCCACTCCATTTAGGACTAGGAAACAAACGCTAGCTCGCCTTACAAAAACACACTCTGCTTTTGAGAAAAGAGCACTCTTCTACTCTACTGTGTTTCCCATGTGTTCCGAAAAGTGAGCTTGCTCAGAACAAAAAAACTGTGCTTCCTACACACGGGCCATATCTAGTTCAACTCTGCTTTGGAAACTGACAAGAACAGTAGCTCCTCTTCAGTCCGATACACTGTACTTGCTGGGAACAGACGCGAGTGCTATTTGCACTGTGTATGGCAATGGGAGCGCAATAGTGACTTTCCTTACCAGAAAACAACTCTTGCTCGTAAGACCAGAAACTGCATGTGATTCAACTCCATTTAGGACTGGGAAACAAACTCTAGCTCGCCTTACATGAAACACACTCTGCTTTTGAGAAAAGAGCACTCTTCTACTCTACTGTGTTTGCTATGGCGTCCGAATAGTGAGCTTGCTCAGAACAAAAGAACTGTGCTTCCTACACACACGGGCCATATCTAGTTCAACTGTGCTTAGGAAACTGACAAGAACAGTAGCTCCTCTTCCATCCAATACACTGTACTTGTGGGGAATAGACGCGAGTGCTGTTTGCATTGTGTATGGCAATTAGAGAACAATAGTGACTTGTCTCACCAGAAAAAAACTTTTGCTCATAGGACAAAAAACTGCATGTGACTCAACTCCATATAGGACTGGGAAACGAACGCTACCTCGCCTTACAAGAAACAAACTCTGCTTTTGAGAAAAGAGCACTCTTCTACTCTACTGTGATTCCTATTTGTTCCGAACAGTGAGCTTGCTCAGAACAAAAACACTGTGCTTCCTACACACACGGCCATATCTAGTTCAAGTCTGCTTAGGAACCTGACAAGTACAGTAGACCCTCTTCAGTTCAATACACTGTACTTGCTGGGAACAGACGCCAGTGCTATTTGTCCTGTGTATGGCAATGGCAGCGCAATAGTTACTCTTCTTAACAGAAAACAACTCTTGCTCTTAGGACCAGAAACTTCATGTGATTCAACTTCATATAGGACTGGGAAACAAACGCTAGCTCGCCTTACAAGAAACACACTCTGCTTTTGAGAAAAGAGCACTCTTCTACTCTACTGTGATTCCTATAGGGCCAGAACAGTGAGCTTGCTCAGAACAAAAGAACTGTGCTTCCTACACACGGGCCATATCTAGTTCAACTCTGCTTAGGAAACTGACAAGAACAGTAGCTCCTCTTCAGTCCGATACACTGTACTTGCTGGGAACAGACGCGAGTGCTATTTGCACTGTGTATGGCAATGGGAGCACAATAGTGACTTTCCTTACCAGAAAACAAGTCTTGCTCGTAGGACAAAAAATTGCATGTGACTCAACTCCATTTAGGACTTGGAAACAAACGCTATCTCAACTTCCAAGAAACACACTTTGCTTTTGAGAAAAGAGCACTCTTCTTCTCTACTGTGTTTCCTATAGGGCCAGAACAGTGAGCTTGCTCAGAAAAAAAGAACTGTGCTTCCTACACACACGGGCCATATCTAGTTCAACTCTGCTTAGGAAACTGAGAGGAACAGTAGCTCCTCTTCAGTCCAATACACTGTAGTTTCTGGGAACAGACGGGAGGGCTATTTGCACTGTGTATGGCATTGGAGCACAATAGTGACTTTCCTTACCAGAAAACAACTCTTGCTCGTAGGACCAGAAACTGCATGTGAATCCACTCCATTTAGGACTGGAAAACAAACGGTAGCTCGCCTTACAAGAAACACACTCTGCTTTAGAGAAAAGAGCACTCTTCTACTCTACTGTGTTTCCTATGGGGTCCAAACAGTGAGCTTGCTCAGAACAAAAGAACTGTGCTTCCTACACACACAGACCATATCTAGTTCAAGTCTGCTTAGGAACCTGACAAGAACAGTAGATCCTCTTCAGTCCAATACACTGTACTTGCTGGGAACAGACGCCAGTGCTATTTGTCCTGTGTATGGCAATGGCAGCGCAATAGTGACTCTTCTTACCAGAAAACAACTCTTGCTCGTAGGACCAGAAATTGCATGTGATTCAACTCCATTTAGGACTGGGAAACAAACTCTAGCTCGCTTTACAAGAATCACACTCTGCTTTTGAGAAAAGAGCACTCTTCTACTCTACTGTGTTTCTTATATGGCCAGAACAGTGAGCTTGCTCAGAAAAAAAGAACTGTACTTCCTACACACACAGGCCATATCTAGTTCAACTCTGCTTAGGAAACTGAGAAGAATAGTAGCTCCTTTTCAATCAAATACACTGTACTTGCTGGGAACAGACGGGAAGGCTATTTGGACTGTGTATGGCAATGGGAGAACAATAGTGACTCGTCTTACCAGAAAACAACTCTTGCTCGTAGGACAAAAAACTGCATGTGACTCACTCCATTTAGGACTGGGAAACAAACGCTAGCTCGCCTTACAAGAAACACACTCTGCTTTTGAGAAAAGAGCACTCTTCTACTCTACTGTGTTTCCTATAGGGCCAGAACAGTGAGCTTGCTCAGAACATAAGAACTGTGCTTCCTACACACGGGACATATCTAGTTGAACTCTGCTTAGGAAACTGACAAGAACAGTAGCTCCTCTTCAGTCCAATACACTGTACTTGCTGGGAAAAGACGCGAGTGCTATTTGTACTGTGGATGGCAATAGGAGCACAATAGTGACTTTCCTTACCAGAAAACAACTCTTGCTCGTAGGACCAGAAACTGCATGTGATTCAACTCCATTTAGGACTGGGAAACAAATGCTAGCTCGCCTTACATGAAACACACTCTGCTTTTGAGAAAGAGCACTCTTCTACTCTACTGTGTTTCCTATGGGGTCCGAAGAGTGAGCTTGCTCAGAACAAAAGAACTGTGCTTCCTACATACATGGGCCATATCTAGTTCAACTCTGCTTATGAAACTGACAAGGACAGTAGCTCATCTTCAGTCCAATACACTTTACTTGCGGGGAACAGACGCGAGTGCTATTTGCACTGTGTATGGCAATTTTAGCACAATAGTGACTCGTCTTACCAGAAAGCAACTCTTGCTCGTAGGACAAAAAACTGCAAGTGACTCAACTCCATTTAGGACTGGGAAACAAACGCTAGCTCGCCTTACAAGAAACACACTCTGCTTTAGAGAAAAGAGCACTCTTCTACTCTACTGTGTTTCCTCTCGGGCCAGAACAGTGAGCTTGCTCAGAACAAAAGAACTGTGCTTCCTACACACACGGCCATATCTAGTTCAAGTCTGCTTAGGAACCTGACAAGAACAGTAGATCCTCTTCAGTCCAATACACTGTACTTGCTGGGAAGAGACGCCAGTGCTATTTGTCCTGTGTATGGCAATGGCAGCGCAATAGTGACTCTTCTTACCAGAAAACAACTCTTGCTCGTAGGACCAGAAACTGGATGTGATTCAACTCCATTTAGGACTGGGAAAGAAACGCTAGCTCGCCTTACAAAAAACACACTCTGCTTTAGAGAAAAGAGCACTCTTCTACTCTACTGTGTTTCCTATAGGGCCAGAATAGTGAGGTTGCTCAGAAAAAAAGAACTGTACTTCCTACACACATGGGCCATATCTAGTTCAACTCTGCTTAGGAAACTGAGAAGAACAGTAGCTCCTCTTCAGTCCAATACAATGTACTTGCTGGGAACAGACGGGAGGGCTATTTGCACTGTGTATGGCAATGGGAGCGCAATTGTGATTTCCTTACCAGAAAACAACTCTTGCTCCTAGGACCAGAAACTGCATGTGATTCCACTCCATTTAGGACTGGGAAACAAACCCTAGCTCGCCTTACAAAAAACACACTCTGCTTTAGAGAAAAGAGCACTCTTCTACTCTACTGTGTTTCCTATGTGGTCCAAACAGTGAGCTTGTTCAGAACAAAAGAACTGTGATTCCTACACACACGGACCATATCTAGTTCAACTCTGCTTTGGAAACTGACAAGAACAGTAGCTCCTCTTCAGTCCGATACACTGTACTTGCTGGGAACAGACGCGAGTGCTATTTGCACTGTGTATGGCAATGGGAGCGCAATAGTGACTTTCCTTACCAGAAAACAACTCTTGCTCGTAAGACCAGAAACTGCATGTGATTCAACTCCATTTAGGACTGGGAAACAAACTCTAGCTCGCCTTACATGAAACACACTCTGCTTTTGAGAAAAGAGCACTCTTCTACTCTACTGTGTTTGCTATGGCGTCCGAATAGTGAGCTTGCTCAGAACAAAAGAACTGTGCTTCCTACACACACGGGCCATATCTAGTTCAACTGTGCTTAGGAAACTGACAAGAACAGTAGCTCCTCTCCCATCCAATACACTGTACTTGCGGGGAATAGACGCGAGTGCTATTTGCATTGTGTATGGCAATTGGAGAACAATAGTGACTTGTCTCACCAGAAAAAAACTTTTGCTCATAGGACAAAAAACTGCATGTGACTCAACTCCATATAGGACTGGGAAACAAACGCTAGCTCGCCTTACAAGAAACAAACTCTGCTTTTGAGAAAAGAGCACTCTTCTACTCTACTGTGTTTCCTATTTGTTCTGAACAGTGAGCTTGCTCAGAACAAAAACACTGTGCTTCCTACACACACGGCCATATCTAGTTCAAGTCTGCTTAGGAACCTGACAAGTACAGTAGATCCTCTTCAGTTCAATACACTGTACTTGCTGGGAACAGACGCCAGTGCTATTTGTCCTGTGTATGGCAATGGCAGCGCAATAGTTACTCTTCTTAACAGAAAACAACTCTTGCTCTTAGGACCAGAAACTTCATGTGATTCAACTCCATTTAGGACTGGGAAACAAACGCTAGCTCGCCTTACAAGAAACACACTCTGCTTTTGAGAAAAGAGCACTCTTCTACTCTACTGTGTTTCCTATAGGGCCAGAACAGTGAGCTTGCTCAGAACAAAAGAACTGTGCTTCCTACACACGGGCCATATCTAGTTCAACTCTGCCTAGGAAACAAACAAGAACAGTAGCTCCTCTTCAGTCCAATACACTGTACTTGCGGGGAACAGGCGCGAGGGCTATTTGCACTGTCTATGGCAATGGGAGCACAATAGTGACTTTCCTTACCAGAAAACAACTCTTGCTCGTAAGACCAGAAACTGCATATGATTCAACTCCATTTAGGATTGGGAAACAAATGCTAGCTCGCCTTACATGAAACACACTCTGCTTTTGAGAAAAGAGCACTCTTCTACTCTACTCTGTTTCCTATGGGTTCCAAACAGTGAGCTTGCTCAGAACAAAAGAACTGTGCTTCCTACACACACGGGCCATATCTAGTTCAACTCTCCTTAGGAAACTGACAAGAACAGTAGCTCCTCTTCCGTCCAATACACTGTACGTGCGGGGAACAGACGCGAGTGCTATTTGCACTGTGTATGGCAATTGGAGCACAATAGTGACTTTCCTTACCAGAAAACAACTCTTGTTCATAGGACCAGAAACTGCATGTGATTCCACTCCATTTAGGACTAGGAAACAAACGCTAGCTCGCCTTACAAAAACACACTCTGCTTTTGAGAAAAGAGCACTCTTCTACTCTACTGTGTTTCCTATGTGTTCCGAAAAGTGAGCTTGCTCAGAACAAAAAAACTGTGCTTCCTACACACGGGCCATATCTAGTTCAACTCTGCTTTGGAAACTGACAAGAACAGTAGCTCCTCTTCAGTCCGATACACTGTACTTGCTGGGAACAGACGCGAGTGCTATTTGCACTGTGTATGGCAATGGGAGCGCAATAGTGACTTTCCTTACCAGAAAACAACTCTTGCTCGTAAGACCAGAAACTGCATGTGATTCAACTCCATTTAGGACTGGGAAACAAACTCTAGCTCGCCTTACATGAAACACACTCTGCTTTTGAGAAAAGAGCACTCTTCTACTCTACTGTGTTTGCTATGGCGTCCGAATAGTGAGCTTGCTCAGAACAAAAGAACTGTGCTTCCTACACACACGGGCCATATCTAGTTCACCTGTGCTTAGGAAACTGACAAGAACAGTAGCTCCTCTTCCATCCAATACACTGTACATGCGGGGAATAGACGCGAGTGCTATTTGCATTGTGTATGGCAATTGGAGAACAATAGTGACTTGTCTCACCAGAAAAAAACTTTTGCTCATAGGACAAAAAACTGCATGTGACTCAACTCCATATAGGACTGGGAAACGAATGCTACCTCGCCTTACAAGAAACAAACTCTGCTTTTGAGAAAAGAGCACTCTTCTACTCTACTGTGTTTCCTATTTGTTCCGAACAGTGAGCTTGCTCAGAACAAAAACACTGTGCTTCCTACACACACGGCCATATCTAGTTCAAGTCTGCTTAGGAACCTGACAAGTACAGTAGATCCTCTTCAGTTCAATACACTGTACTTGCTGGTAACAGACGCCAGTGCTATTTGTCCTGTGTATGGCAATGGCAGCGCAATAGTGACTCTTCTTACCAGAAAACAACTCTTGCTCGTAGGACCAGAAATTGCATGTGATTCAACTCCATTTAGGACTGGGAAACAAACTCTAGCTCGCTTTACAAGAATCACACTCTGCTTTTGAGAAAAGAGCACTCTTCTACTCTACTGTGTTTCTTATATGGCCAGAACAGTGAGCTTGCTCAGAAAAAAAGAACTGTACTTCCTACACACACAGGCCATATCTAGTTCAACTCTGCTTAGGAAACTGAGAAGAATAGTAGCTCCTTTTCAATCAAATACACTGTACTTGCTGGGAACAGACGGGAAGGCTATTTGGACTGTGTATGGCAATGGGAGAACAATAGTGACTCGTCTTACCAGAAAACAACTCTTGCTCGTAGGACAAAAAACTGCATGTGACTCACTCCATTTAGGACTGGGAAACAAACGCTAGCTCGCCTTACAAGAAACACACTCTGCGTTTGAGGAAAGAGCACTCTTCTACTCTACTGTGTTTCCTATCGGGTCCGAACAGTGAGCTTGCTCAGAACAAAAGAACTGTGCTTCCTACACACACGGGCCATATCTAGTTCAACTCTGCTTAGGAAACCAACAAGAACAGTAGCTCCTCTTCAGTCCAATACACTGTACTTGCGGGGAACAGACGCGAGTGCTATTTGCACTGTGTATGGCATTGGAGCACAATAGTGACTTGTCTTACCAGAAAACAACTCTTGCTCGTAGGACAAAAAACTGCATGTGACTCAACTCCATTTAGGACTGGGAAACAAACGCTAGCTCGCCTTACATGAAACACACTCTGCTTTTGAGAAAAGAGCACTCTTCTACTCTACTGTGTTTCCTATGTGTTCCGAACAGTGAGCTTGCTCAGAACAAAAAAACTGTACTTCCTGCTCACACGGCCATATCTAGTTCAAGTCTGCTTAAGAACCTGACAAGAACAGTATATCCTCTTCAGTCCAATACACTGTACTTGCTGGGAACAGACGCCAGTGCTATTTGTCCTGTGTATGGCAATGGCAGCGCAATAGTGACTCTTCTTACCAGAAAACAACTCTTGCTCGTAGGACCAGAAACTGCATGTGATTCAACTCCATTTAGGACTGGGAAACAAAAGCTAGCTCACCTTACAAGAAACACACTTTGCTTTTGAGAAAAGAGCACTCTTCTACTCTACTGTGTTTCCTATAGGGCCAGAACAGTGAGCTTGCTCAGAACAAAAGAACTGTGCTTCCAACACACGGGCCATATCTATTTCACCTCTGCTTAGGAAACTGACAGGAACAGTAGCTCCTCTTCAGTCTGATACACTGTACTTGCTGGGAACAGACACGAGTGCTATTTGCACTCTTTATGTCAATGGGAGCTCAATAGTGACTTTCCTTACCAGAAAACAACTCTTGCTCGTAAGACCAGAAACTGCATGAGATTCAACTCCATTTAGGACTGGGAAACAAACGCTAGCTCGCCTTACATGAAACACACTCTGCTTTTGAGAAAAGAGCACTCTTCTACTCTACTGTGTTTCCTATGGTGTCCGAACAGTGAGCTTGCTCAGAACAAAAGAACTGTGCTTCCTACACACATGGGCCATATCTAGTTCAACTCTGCTTAGGAAACTGACAAGAACAATAGCTCCTCTTCCTTCCAATACACTGTACTTGCAGGGAACAGAAGCGAGTCCTCTTTGCACTGTGTATGGCAATTGGAGCACAATAGTGACTTGTCTTACCAAAAAACAACTCTTGCTCGTAGGACAAAAAACTGCATGTGACTCAACTCCATTTAGGACTAGGAAACAAATGCTAGCTCGCCTTACAAAAACACACTCTGCTTTTGAGAAAAGAGCACTCTTATACTCTACTGTGTTTCCAATAGGGCCAGAACAGTGAGCTTGTTCAGAACATACGAAATGTGCTTCCTACACACACGGGCCCTTATCTAGTTCAACTCTGCTTAGGAAACTGACAAGAACAGTAGCTCCTCTTCAGTCCGATACACTGCACTTGCTGGGAATAGAAGCGAGAGCTATTTGCACTATGTATGGCAAGGGGAGCGCAATAGTGACTTTCCTTACCATAAAACAACTCTTGCACTTAGGACCAGAAACTGCATGAGATTCAACTCCATTTAAGACTAGGAAACAAACGCGAGCTCGCCTTACAAGAAACACACTCTGCTTTTGAGAAAAGAGTACTCTTCTACTCTACTGTGTTTCCTATGGTGTCCGAACAGTGAGCTTGCTCAGAACAAAAGAACTGTGCTTCCTACACACACGGCCATATCTAGTTCAAGTCTGCTTAGGAACCTGACAAGAACAGTAGATCCTCTTCATTCCAATACACTATACTTGCTGGGAACAGACGCCAGTGCTATTTGTCCTGTGTATGGCAATGGCAGCGCAATAGTGACTCTTCTTACCAGAAAACAACTCTTGCTTGTAGGACCAGAAACTGCATGTGATTCAACTCCATTTAGGACTGGCAAACAAAAGCTAGCTCACCTTACAAGGAACACACTCTGCTTTAGAGAAAAGAGCACACTTCTACTCTACTGTCTTTCCTATAGGGCCAGAACAGTGAGCTTGCTCAGAACAAAAGTACTGTGCTTCCTACACACGGGCCATATCTAGTTCAACTATGCTTAGGAAACTGACAAGAACAGTAGCTCCTCTTCATTCCGATACACTGTACTTGCTGGGAACAGACGCGAGTGCTATTTGCACTGTGTATGTCAATGGGAGCGCAATAGTGACTTTCCTTACCAGAAAACATCTCTTGCTCGTAAGACCAGAATCTGCATGTGATTCAACTCCATTTATAATTGGGAAACAAATGCTAGCTCGCCTTACATGAAACACACTCTGCTTTTGAGAAAGAGCACTCTTCTACTCTACTGTGTTTCCTATGGGGTCCGAACAGTGAGCTTGCTCAGAACAAAAGAACTGTGCTTCCTACACACATGGGCCATATCTAGTTCAACTCTGCTTAGGAAACTGACAAGAACAGTAGCTCCTCTTCAGTCCAATACACTGTACTTGCTGGGAAAAGACGCGAGTGCTATTTGTACTGTGGATGGCAATAGGAGCACAATAGTGACTTTCCTTACCAGAAAACAACTCTTGCTCGTAGGACCAGAAACTGCATGTGATTCAACTCCATTTAGGACTGGGAAACAAATGCTAGCTCGCCTTACATGAAACACACTCTGCTTTTGAGAAAGAGCACTCTTCTACTCTACTGTGTTTCCTATGGGGTCCGAAGAGTGAGCTTGCTCAGAACAAAAGAACTGTGCTTCCTACATACATGGGCCATATCTAGTTCAACTCTGCTTATGAAACTGACAAGAACAGTAGCTCATCTTCAGTCCAATACACTTTACTTGCGGGGAACAGACGCGAGTGCTATTTGCACTGTGTATGGCAATTTTAGCACAATAGTGTCTCGTCTTACCAGAAAGCAACTCTTGCTCGTAGGACAAAAAACTGCAAGTGACTCAACTCCATTTAGGACTGGGAAACAAACGCTAGCTCGCCTTACAAGAAACACACTCTGCTTTAGAGAAAAGAGCACTCTTCTACTCTACTGTGTTTCCTCTCGGGCCAGAACAGTGAGCTTGCTCAGAACAAAAGAACTGTGCTTCCTACACACACGGCCATATCTAGTTCAAGTCTGCTTAGGAACCTGACAAGAACAGTAGATCCTCTTCAGGCCAATACACTGTACTTGCTGGGAAGAGACGCCAGTGCTATTTGTCCTGTGTATGGCAATGGCAGCGCAATAGTGACTCTTCTTACCAGAAAACAACTCTTGCTCGTAGGACCAGAAACTGGATGTGATTCAACTCCATTTAGGACTGGGAAAGAAACGCTAGCTCGCCTTACAAAAAACACACTCTGCTTTAGAGAAAAGAGCACTCTTCTACTCTACTGTGTTTCCTATAGGGCCAGAATAGTGAGGTTGCTCAGAAAAAAAGAACTGTACTTCCTACACACATGGGCCATATCTAGTTCAACTCTGCTTAGGAAACTGAGAAGAACAGTAGCTCCTCTTCAGTCCAATACAATGTACTTGCTGGGAACAGACGGGAGGGCTATTTGCACTGTGTATTGCAATGGGAGCGCAATTGTGATTTCCTTACCAGAAAACAACTCTTGCTCCTAGGACCAGAAACTGCATGTGATTCCACTCCATTTAGGACTGGGAAACAAACGCTAGCTCGCCTTACAAAAAACACACTCTGCTTTAGAGAAAAGAGCACTCTTCTACTCTACTGTGTTTCCTATGTGGTCCAAACAGTGAGCTTGTTCAGAACAAAAGAACTGTGATTCCTACACACACGGACCATATCTAGTTCAACTCTGCTTTGGAAACTGACAAGAACAGTAGCTCCTCTTCAGTCCGATACACTGTACTTGCTGGGAACAGACGCGAGTGCTATTTGCACTGTGTATGGCAATGGGAGCGCAATAGTGACTTTCCTTACCAGAAAACAACTCTTGCTCGTAAGACCAGAAACTGCATGTGATTCAACTCCATTTAGGACTGGGAAAAAAACTCTAGCTCGCCTTACATGAAACATACTCTGCTTTTGAGAAAAGAGCACTCTTCTACTCTACTATGTTTGCTATGGCGTCCGAATAGTGAGCTTGCTCAGAACAAAAGAACTGTGCTTCCTACACACACGGGCCATATCTAGTTCAACTGTGCTTAGGAAACTGACAAGAACAGTAGCTCCTCTTCCATCCAATACACTGTACTTGCGGGGAATAGACGCGAGTGCTATTTGCATTGTGTATGGCAATTGGAGAACAATAGTGACTTGTCTCACCAGAAAAAAACTTTTGCTCATAGGACAAAAAACTGCATGTGACTCAACTCCATATAGGACTGGGAAACAAACGCTAGCTCGCCTTACAAGAAACAAACTCTGCTTTTGAGAAAAGAGCACTCTTCTACTCTACTGTGTTTCCTATTTGTTCTGAACAGTGAGCTTGCTCAGAACAAAAGAACTGTGCTTCCTACACACGGGCCATATCTAGTTCAACTCTGCTTAGGAAACTGACAAGAACAGTAGCTCCTCTTCAGTCCGATACACTGTACTTGCTGGGAAGAGACGCGAGTGCTATTTGCACTGTGTATGGCAATGGGAGCACAATAGTGACTTTCCTTACCAGAAAACAAGTCTTGCTCGTAGGACAAAAAATTGCATGTGACTCAACTCCATTTAGGACTTGGAAACAAACGCTATCTCAACTTCCAAGAAACACACTTTGCTTTTGAGAAAAGAGCACTCTTCTACTCTACTGTGTTTCCTATAGGGCCAGAACAGTGAGCTTGCTCAGAAAAAAAGAAATGTGCTTCCTACACACACGGGCCATATCTAGTTCAACTCTGCTTAGGAAACTGACAAGAACAGTAGCTCCTCTTCAGTCCGATACACTGTACTTGCTGGGAACAGACGCCAGTGCTATTTGTCCTGTGTATGGCAATGGCAGCGCAATAGTGACTCTTCTTAACAGAAAACAACTCTTGCTCTTAGGACCAGAAACTTCATGTGATTCAACTCCATTTAGGACTGGGAAACAAACTCTAGCTCGCTTTACAAGAAACACACTCTGCTTTTGAGAAAAGAGCACTCTTCTTCTCTACTGTGTTTCCTATAGGGCCAGAACAGTGAGCTTGCTCAGAAAAAAAGAACTGTGCTTCCTACACACACGGGCCATATCTAGTTCAACTCTGCTTAGGAAACTGAGAGGAACAGTAGCTCCTCTTCAGTCCAATACACTGTAGTTTCTGGGAACAGACAGGAGGGCTATTTGCACTGTGTATGGCATTGGAGCACAATAGTGACTTTCCTTACCAGAAAACAACTCTTGCTCGTAGGACCAGAAACTGCATGTGAATCCACTCCATTTAGGACTGGAAAACAAACGGTAGCTCGCCTTACAAGAAACACACTCTGCTTTAGAGAAAAGAGCACTCTTCTACTCTACTGTGTTTCCTATGGGGTCCAAACAGTGAGCTTGCTCAGAACAAAAGAACTGTGCTTCCTACACACACAGACCATATCTAGTTCAAGTCTGCTTAGGAACCTGACAAGAACAGTAGATCCTCTTCAGTCCAATACACTGTACTTGCTGGGAACAGACGCCAGTGCTATTTGTCCTGTGTATGGCAATGGCAGCGCAATAGTGACTCTTCTTACCAGAAAACAACTCTTGCTCGTAGGACCAGAAATTGCATGTGATTCAACTCCATTTAGGACTGGGAAACAAACTCTAGCTCGCTTTACAAGAATCACACTCTGCTTTTGAGAAAAGAGCACTCTTCTACTCTACTGTGTTTCTTATATGGCCAGAACAGTGAGCTTGCTCAGAAAAAAAGAACTGTACTTCCTACACACACAGGCCATATCTAGTTCAACTCTGCTTAGGAAACTGAGAAGAACAGTAGCTCCTTTTCAATCCAATACACTGTACTTGCTGGGAACAGACGGGAAGGCTATTTGGACTGTGTATGGAAATGGGAGCACAATAGTGACTCGTCTTACCAGAAAACAACTCTTGCTCGTAGGACAAAAAACTGCATGTGACTCAATCCATTTAGGACTGGGAAACAAACGCTAGCTCGCCTTACAAGAAACACACTCTGCGTTTGAGGAAAGAGCACTCTTCTACTCTACTGTGTTTCCTATCGGGTCCGAACAGTGAGCTTGCTCAGAACAAAAGAACTGTGCTTCCTACACACACGGGCCATATCTAGTTCAACTCTGCTTAGGAAACCAACAAGAACAGTAGCTCCTCTTCAGTCCAATACACTGTACTTGCGGGGAACAGACGCGAGTGCTATTTGCACTGTGTATGGCATTGGAGCACAATAGTGACTTGTCTTACCAGAAAACAACTCTTGCTCGTAGGACAAAAAACTGCATGTGACTCAACTCCATTTAGGACTGGGAAACAAACGCTAGCTCGCCTTACATGAAACACACTCTGCTTTTGAGAAAAGAGCACTCTTCTACTCTACTGTGTTTCCTATGTGTTCCGAACAGTGAGCTTGCTCAGAACAAAAAAACTGTACTTCCTGCTCACACGGCCATATCTAGTTCAAGTCTGCTTAAGAACCTGACAAGAACAGTATATCCTCTTCAGTCCAATACACTGTACTTGCTGGGAACAGACGCCAGTGCTATTTGTCCTGTGTATGGCAATGGCAGCGCAATAGTGACTCTTCTTACCAGAAAACAACTCTTGCTCGTAGGACCAGAAACTGCATGTGATTCAACTCCATTTAGGACTGGGAAACAAATTCTAGCTCGCTTTACAAGAAACACACTCTGCTTTTGAGAAAAGAGCACTCTTCTACTCTACTGTGTTTCTTATATGGCCAGAACAGTGAGCTTGCTCAGAAAAAAAGAACTGTACTTCCTACACACACGGGCCATATCTAGTTCAGTTCTGCTTAGGAACCTGACAAGAACAGTAGATCCCCTTCAGTCCAATACACTGTACTTGCTGGGAACAGACGCCAGTGCTATTTGTCCTGTGTATGGCAATGGCAGCACAATAGTGACTCTTCTTACCATAAAACAACTCTTGCTCTTAGGACTAGAAACTGCATGTGATTCAACTCCATTTAGGACTGGGAAACAAACGCTAGCTCGCCTTACAAGAAACACACTCTGCTTTAGAGAAAAGAGCACTCTTCTACTCTACTGTGTTTCCTATAGGGCCAGAACAGTGAGCTTGCTCAAAACAAAAGAACTGTGCTTCCTACATACGGCCCATAACTAGTTCAACTCTGCTTATGAAACTGACAAGAACAGTAGCTCCTCTTCAGTCCGATACACTGTACTTGCTGGGAACAGACGCGAGTGCTATTTGCACTGTGTATGGCAATGGGAGCGCAATAGTGACTTTCCTTACCAGAAAACAACTCTTGCTCGTAGGACCAGAAACTGCATGTGATTCAACTCCATTTAGGACCTGGGAACAAGTGCTAGCTCGCCTTACATGAAACACACTCTGCTTTTGAGAAAAGAGCACTCTTCTATTCTACTGTGTTTCCTATGGGGTCCGAACAGTGAGCTTGCTCAGAACAAAAGAACTGTGCTTCCTACACACACGGGCCATATCTAGTTCAACTCTGCTTAGGAAACAAACAAGAACAGTAGCTCCTCTTCAGTCCAATACACTGTACTTGCGGGGAACAGACGCGAGGGCTATTTGCACTGTCTATGGCAATTGGAGCACAATAGTGACTTGTCTTACGAGAAAACAACTCTTGCTCGTAGGACAAAAAACTGCATGTGAGTCAACTCCATTTAAGACTGGGAAACAAACGCTAGCTCGACTTCCAAGAAACACACTCTGCTTTTGAGAAAAGAGCACTCTTCTACTCTACTGTGTTTCCTATGTGTTCCGAAAAGTGAGCTTGCTCAGAACAAAAAAACTGTGCTTCCTACACACAAGGCCATATCTAGTTCAAGTCTGCTTAGGAACCTGACAAAAAAAGTAGATCCTCTTAAGTCCAATACACTGTACTTGCTGGGAACAGACGCCAGTGCTATTTGTGCTGTGTATGGCCATGGCAGCGCAATAGTGACTCTTCTTACCAGAAAACAACCCTTGCTCGTAGGACGAGAAACTGCATGTGATTCCACTCCATTTAGGACTGGGAAACAAATGCTAGCTGGCCTTACAAAAACACACTCTGCTTTTGAGAAAAGAGCACTCTTCTACTCTACTGTGTTTCCTATTGGCTCCGAACAGTGAGCCTGCTTAGAACAAAAGAACTGTGCTTCCTACACACACAGGCCATATCTAGTTCAACTCTGCTTAGGAAACTGACAAGAACAGTAGCTCCTCTTCAGTCCGATACACTGTACTTGCTGGGAACAGACGCGAGGGCTATTTGAACTGTGTATGGCAATTGGAGCACAATAGTGACTCGTCTTACCAGAAAAAAGCTCTTGCTCGTAGGACAAAAAACTGCATGTGACACAACTCCATTTAGGACTGGGAAACAAATGCTAGCTCGCCTTACAAGAAACACACTCTGCTTTAGAGAAAAGAGCACTCTTCTACTCTACTGTGTTTCCTATGGGGCCAGAGCAGTGAGCTTGCTCAGAACACAAGAACTGTGCTTTCTACACACACGGGCCATATCTAGTTCAACTCTGCTTAGGAACCTGACAAGAACAGTAGCACATCTTCAGTCCAATAAACTGTAATTGCTGGGAACAGATGCATGTGCTATTTGCACTGTGTATGGCAATGGGAGCACAATAGTGACTTTCCTTACCAGAAAACAACTCTTGCTCGTAGGACCAGAAACTGCATGTGATTCCACTCCATTTAGGACTGGGAAACAAATGTTAGCTCGCCTTACAAGAAACACACTCTGCTTTTGAGAAAAGAGCACTCTTCTACTCTACTGTGTTTCCTATAGGGCCAGAACACTGAGCTTGTTCAGAACAAAAGAACTGTGCTTCCTACACACGGGCTATAACTAATTCAACTCTGCTTAGGAAACTGACAAGAACAGTAGCTCCTCTTCAGTCCGATACACTGTACTTGCTGGGAACAGACGCGAGTGCTATTTGCACTGTGTATGGCAATGTGAGCGCAATAGTGACTTTCCTTACCAGAAAACAACTCTTGCTCGTAGGACCAGAAACTTCATGTGATTCAACTCCATTTAGGACTGGGAAAGAAATGCTAGCTCGCCTTACATGAAACACACTCTGCTTTTGAGAAAAGAGCACTCTTATACTCTACTGTGTTTCCTATGGGGTCCGAACAGTGAGGTTGCTCAGAACAAAAGAACTGTGCTTTCTACACACACGGGCCATATCTAATTAAACTCTGCTTAGGAAACAAACTAGAACAGTAGCTCCTCTTCAGTCCAATACACTGTACTTGCGGGGAACAGACGCGAGTGCTATTTGCACTGTGTATGGCATTGGAGCACAATAGTGACTTGTCTTATCAGAAAATAACTCTTGCTCGTTGGACAAAAAACTGCATGTGACTCAACTCCATTTAGGACTGGGAAACAAATGCTAGCTCGACTTCCAAGAAACACACTCTGCTTTTGAGAAAAGAGCACTCTTCTACTCTACTGTGTTTCCTAAGGGGTCTGAACAGTGAGCTTGCTCAGAACAAAAAAACTGTGCTTCCTACACACACGGCCATATCTAGTTCAAGTCTGCTTAGGAACCTGACAAGAACAGTAGATCCTCTTCAGTCCAATACACTGTACTTGCTGGGAACAGACGCCAGTGCTATTTGTCCTGTGTATGGCAATGGCAGCGCAATAGTGACTCTTCTTACCAGAAAACAACTCTTGCTTGTAGGACCAGAAACTGCATGTGATTCAACTCCATTTAGGACTAGGAAACAAACGCTAGCTCGCCTTACATAAACACACTCTGCTTTTGAGAAAAGAGCACTCTTCTACTCTACTGTGTTTACAATAGGGCCAGAACAGTGAGCTTGTTCAGAACATAAGTACTGTGCTTCCTACACACACAGGCCATATCTAGTTCAACTCTGCTTAGGAAACTGAGAAGAACACTAGCTCCTCTTCAGTCTGATACACTGTACTTGCTGGGAATAGACGCGAGAGCTATTTGCACTATGTATGGCAAGGGGAGCGCAACAGTGACTTTCCTTACCAGAAAACAACTCTTGCTCTTAGGACCAGAAACTGCATGAGATTCAACTCCATTTAGGACTGGGAAACAAACGCTAGCTCGCCTTACAAGAAACACACTCTGCTTTTGAGAAAAGAGCTCTCTTCTAATCTACTGTTTTTCCTATGGTGTCCGAACAGTGAGCTTGCTCAGAACAAAAGAACTGTGCTTCCTACACAAACGGCCATATGTAGTTCAATTCTGCTTAGGAACCTGACAAGAACAGTAGATCCTCTTCAGTCCAATACACTGTACTTACGGGGAACAGACGCGAGTGCTATTTGCACTGTGTATGGCATTGGAGCACAATAGTGACTTGTCTTACGAGAAAACAACTCTGGCTCGTAGGACATAAAACTGCATGTGACTCAACTCCATTTAGGACTGGGAAACAAACGCTAGCTCGACCTCCAAGAAACACACTCTGCTTTTGAGAAAAGAGCACTCTTCTACTCTACTGCGTTTCCTATGTGTTCCGAACAGTGAGCTTGCTCAGAACAAAAGAACTGTGCTTCCTACACGCACGGACCATATCTAGTTCAATTCTGCTTAGTAAACTGACAAGAACAGTAGCTCCTATTCAGTCCAATACACTGTACTTGCTGGGAAAAGACGCGAGTGCTATTTGCCTTGTAAAGGGCAATGGGAGCGCAATAGTGACTTTCCTTACCAGAAAACAACTCTTGTTCATAGGACCAGAAACTGCATGTGATTCAACTCCATTTAGTACTAGGAAACAAACGCTAGCTCGCCTTACAAAAACACACTCTGCTTTTGAGAAAAGAGCACTCTTCTACTCTACTTTGTTTCCTATGTGTTCTGAAAAGTGAGCTTGCTCAGAACAAAAAAACTGTGCTTCCTACACACGGCCATATCTAGTTCAAGTCTGCTTAGGAACCTGACAAGAACAGTAGATCCTCTTCAGTTCAATACACTGTAATTGCTGGGAACAGACGCCAGGGCTATTTGTCCTGTGTATGGCAATGGCAGCGCAATAGTGACTCTTCTTAACAGAAAACATATCTTGCTCATAGGACCAGAAACTGCATGTGATTCCACTCCATTTAGGACTGGGAATCAAACTCTAGCTCGCTTTACAAGAAACACACTCTGCTTTTGAGAAAAGAGCACTCTTCTACTCTTCTGTGTTTCCTATAGGGCCAGAACAGTGAGCTTGCTCAGAAAAAAAGAACTGTACTTCCTACACACATGGGCCATATCTAGTTCAACTCTGCTTAGGAAACTGAGAAGAACAGTAGCTCCTTTTCAGTCCAATACACTGTACTTGCTGGGAACAGAAGCGAGTGCTATTTGCACTGTGTATGACAATGGGAGTACAATAGTGACTTTCCTTACCAGAAAAAAACTCCTGCTCGTAGGACCAGAAACTGCATGTGATTCCACTCCATTTTGGACTCTGAAACAAACGCTACCTCGCCTTACAATAAACACATTCTGCTTTAGAGAAAAGAGCACTCTTCTACTCTACTGTGTTTCCTATGGGGTCAAAACAGTGAGCTTGCTCAGACCAAAAGAACTGTGCTTCCTACACACGCGGGCCATATCTAGTTCAACTCTGCTTAGGAAACTGACAAGAACAGTAGCTCCTCTTCAGTCCGATACACTGTACTTGCTGGGAACAGACGTGAGAGCTATTTGCACTATGTATGGCAAGGGGAGCACAATAGTGACTTTCCTTAACAGAAAACAGCTCTTGCTCTTAGGACCAGAAACTGCATGTGATTCAACTCCATTTAGGACTGGGAAACAAACGCTAGCTCGCCTTACAAGAAACACACTCTGCTTTAGAGAAAAGAGCACTCTTCTACTCTACTGTGTTTCCTATGGTGTCCGAACAATGAGCTTGCTCAGAACATAAGAACTGTGCTTCCTACACACACGGCCATATCTAGTTCAATTCTGCTTAGGAACCTGACAAGAACAGTAGATCCTCTTCAGTCCAATACACTGTACTAGCTGGGAACAGACGTCAGTGCTATTTGTCCTATGTATGGCAAAGGCAGCGCAATAGTGACTCTTCTTACCAGAAAACAACTCTTGCTAGTAGGACTAGAAACTGCATGTGATTAAACTCCATTTAGGACTGGGAAACAAACGCTAGCTCGCCTTACAAGAAAAACACTCTGCTTTAGCGAAAGGAGCACTCTTCCACTCTACTGTGTTTCCTATAGGGACAGAAGAGTGAGCTTGCTCAGAACAAAAGAACTGTTCTTCCTACACACGGGCCATAACTAGTTCATCTCTGCTTATGAAACTGACAAGAACAGTAGCTCCTCTTCAGTCCGATACACTGTACTTGCTGGGAACAGACGCGAGTGCTATTTGCACTGTGTATGGCAATGGGAGCGCAATAGTGACTTTCCTTACCAGAAAACAACTCTTGATCGTAGGACCAGAAACTGCATATGATCAACTCCATTTAGGACTGGGAAAGAAATGCTAGCTCGCCTTACATGAAACACACTCTGCTTTTGAGAAAAGAGCACTCTTCTACTCTATTGTGTTTCCTATGGGGTCCAAACAGTGAGCTTGCTCAGAACAAAAGAACTGTGCTTCCTACACGCACGGACCATATCTAGTTCCATTCTGCTTAGTAAACTGACAAGAACAGTAGCTCCTACTCAGTCCAATACACTGTACTTGCTGGGAAAAGACACAAGTGCTATTTGCCTTGTAAAGGGCAATGGGAGCACAATAGTGACTTTCCTTACCAGAAAACAACTCTTGTTCATAGGACCAGAAACTGCATGTGATTCAACTCCATTTAGGACTGGGAAACAAATGCTAGCTCGCCTTACCAGAAACACACTCTGCTTTTGAGAAAAGAGCACTCTTCTACTTTACTGTGCTTCCTATGGGGTCCGAACAGTGAACTTGCTCAGAACAAAAGAACTGTGCTTCCTACACACACGGGCCATATCTAGATCAACTCTGCTTAGGAAACTGAGAAAAACAGTAGATCCTCTTCAGTACAATACAATGTACTTGCGGGGAACAGACGCGAGTGCTATTTGCACTGTGTATGGCAATTGGAGCACAATAGTGACTCGTCTTACCAGAAAACAACTCTTGCTCGTAGGAAAAAACACTGCATGTGACTCAACTCCATTTAGGACTGGGAAACAAATGCAAACTCGCCTTAAAAGAAACACACTCTGCTTTTGAGAAAAGAGCACTCTTCTACTCTACTGTTTCCTATGGGGTCCGAACAGTGAGCTGCTCAGAACAAAAGAACTGTGCTTCCTGCAAACACGGCCATATCTAGTTCAATTCTGCTTAGGAACCTGACAAGAACAGTAGATCCTCTTCAGTCCAATACACTGTAATTGCTGGGAACAGACACCAGTGCTATTTGTCCTGTGTATGGCAATGGCAGCACAATAGTGACTCTTCTTACCAGAAAACAACTCTTGCTTGTAGGACCAGAAACTGCATGTGATTCAACTCCATTTAGGACTGGGAAACAAAAGCTAGCTCACCTTGCAAGAAACATACTCTGCTTTAGAGAAAAGAGCACTCTTCTACTCTACTGTGTTTCCTATAGTGCCAGAACAGTTAGCTTGCTCAGAACAAAAGAACTGTGCTTCCTACACACGGGCCATATCTCGTTCAACTCTGCTTAGGAAACTGACAAGAACAGTAGCTCCTCTTCAGTCCGATACACTGTACTTCCTGGGAACAGACGTGAGTGCTATTTGCACTGTGTATGGCAATGGGAGCACAATAGTGACTTTCCTTACCAGAAAACAACTCTTGCTCGTAAGACCAGAAACTGCATGTGATTCAACTCCATTTAGGACTGGGAAACAAATGCTAGCTCGCCTTACATGAAACACACTCTGCTTTTGAGAAAAGAGCACTCTTCTACTCTACTCTGTTTCCTATGGGTTCCAAACAGTGAGCTTGCTCAGAACAAAAGAACTGTGCTTCCTACACACACGGGCCATATCTAGTTCAACTATCCTTAGGAAACTGACAAGAACAGTAGCTCCTCTTCCGTCCAATACACTGTACTTGCGGGGAACAGACGCGGGTGCTATTTGCACTGTGTATGGCAATTGGAGCACAATAGTGACTTTCCTTACCAGAAAACAACTCTTGTTCAAAGGACCAGAAACTGCATGTGATTCCACTCCATTTAGGACTAGGAAACAAACGCTAGCTCGCCTTACAAAAACACACTCTGCTTTTGAGAAAAGAGCACTCTTCTACTCTACTGTGTTTCCTATGTGTTCCGAAAAGTGAGCTTGCTCAGAACAAAAAAACTGTGCTTCCTACACACGGGCCATATCTAGTTCAACTCTGCTTTGGAAACTGACAAGAACAGTAGCTCCTCTTCAGTCCGATACTCTGTACTTGCTGGGAACAGACGCGAGTGCTATTTGCACTGTGTATGGCAATGGGAGCGCAATAGTGACTTTCCTTACCAGAAAACAACTCTTGCTCGTAAGACCAGAAACTGCATGTGATTCAACTCCATTTAGGACTGGGAAACAAACTCTAGCTCGCCTTACATGAAACACACTCTGCTTTTGAGAAAAGAGCACTCTTCTACTCTACTGTGTTTGCTATGGCGTCCGAATAGTGAGCTTGCTCAGAACAAAAGAACTGTGCTTCCTACACACACGGGCCATATCTAGTTCAACTGTGCTTAGGAAACTGACAAGAACAGTACCTCCTCTTCCATCCAATACACTGTACTTGCGGGCAATAGACGCGAGTGCTATTTGCATTGTGTATGGCAATTGGAGAACAATAGTGACTTGTCTTACCAGAAAAAAACTTTTGCTCATAGGACAAAAAACTGCATGTGACTCAACTCCATATAGGACTGGGAAACAAATGCTAGCTCGCCTTACAAGAAACAAACTCTGCTTTTGAGAAAAGAGCACTCTTCTACTCTACTGTGTTTCCTATTTGTTCCGAACAGTGAGCTTGCTCAGAACAAAAACACTGTGCTTCCTACACACACGGCCATATCTAGTTCAAGTCTGCTTAGGAACCTGACAAGAACAGTATATCCTCTTCAGTCCAATACACTGTACTTGCTGGGAACAGACGCCAGTGCTATTTGTCCTGTGTATGGCAATGGCAGCGCAATAGTGACTCTTCTTACCAGAAAACAACTCTTGCTCATAGGACCAGAAACTGCATGTGATTCAACTCCATTTAGGACTGGGAAACAAACTCTAGCTAGCTTTACAAGAAACACACTCTGCTTTTGAGAAAAGAGCACTCTTCTTCTCTACTGTGTTTCCTATAGGGCCAGAACAGTGAGCTTGCTCAGAAAAAAAGAACTGTGCTTCCTACACACACGGGCCATATCTAGTTCAACTCTGCTTAGGAAACTGACAAGAACAGTAGCTCCTCTTCAGTCCGATGCACTGTATTTGCTGGGAACAGACGTGAGTGCTATTTGCACTGTGTATGGCAATGGGAGCTCAATAGTTACTTTCCTTACCAGAAAACAACTCTTGCTCGTAAGACCAGAAACTGCATGGGAATAAACTCCATTTAGGACTGGGAAACAAACGCTAGCTCGCCTTACAATAAACACACTCTGCTTTTGAGAAAAGAACAAAATTCAACACTACTGTGTTTCCTATGGGGTCCGAACAGTGAGCTTGCTCAGAACAAAAGAACTGTGCTTCCTACACACACGGCCATATGTAGTTCAATTATGCTTAGGAACCTGACAAGAACAGTAGATCCTCTTCAGTCCAATACACTGTACTTGCTGGGAATAGAAGCCAGTGGAATTTTTCCTGTGTATGGCAATGGCAGCGCAATAGTGACTCTTCTTACCATAAAACAACTCTTGCTCGTAGGACCAAAAACTGCCTGTGACAACTCCATTTAGGACTGGTAAACAAAGGCGAGCTCGCCTTACAAGAAACACACTCTGCTTTAGAGAAAAGAGCACTCTTCTACTCTACTGTCTTCCCTATGGGATCCAAACAGTGAGCTTGCTCAGAACAAAAAAACTGTGCTTCCTACAAACATGGCCATATCTAGTTCAAGTCTGATTAGGAACCTGACAAGAACAGGAGATCCTATTCCGTCCAATGCACTGTACTTGCTGGGAAGAGACGCCAGAGCTATTTGTCCTGTGTATGGCAATGGCAGCGCAATAGTGACTCTTCTTACCAGAAAACAACTCTTGCTTCTAGGACCAGAAACTGCATGTGATTCAACTCCATTTAGGACTGGGAAACAAACGCTAGCTCGCCTTACAAGAAACACACTCTGCTTTAGAGAAAAGAGCACTCTTCTACTCTACTGTGTTTCCTATGGGGTCCAAACAGTGAGCTTGCTCAGAACAAAAGAACTGTGCTTCCTACACACGCGGGACGTATCTCGTTCAACTCTGCTTAGGAAACTGACAGAAACAGTAGCTCCTCTTCAGTCTGATACACTGTACTTGCTGGGAACAGACGCGAGTGCTATTTGTCCTGTGTATGGCATTGGCAGCGCAATAGTGACTATTCTTACCATAAAAAACTCTTGCTCGTAGCACCAGAAACTGCATGTGATTCAACTCCATTTAGGACTGGGAAACAAACGCTAGCTCGCCTTACAAGAAATACACTCTGCTTTTGAGAAAAGAGCACTCTTCTACTCTACTGTGTTTCCTATAGGGCCAGAATAGTGAGCTTGCTCAGAACAAAAGAACTGTGCTTCCTACACACACGGCCATATCTAGTTCATCTCGGCTTAGGAACCTGACAAGAACAGTAGATCCTCTTCAGTCCAATACACTGTACTTGCTGGGAACAGACGGCAGTGCTATTTTTCCTGTGTATGGCATTGGCAGCGCAATAGTGACTATTCTTACCATAAAAAACTCTTGCTCGTAGCACCAGAAACTGCATGTGATTCAACTCCATTTAGGACTGGGAAACAAACGCTAGCTCGCCTTAAAAGAAACATATTCTGCTTTTGAGAAAAGAGCACTCATCTACTCTACTGTGTTACCTATGGGGTCCAAACAGTGAGCTTGCTCAGAACAGAAAACTGTGCTTCCTACACACGGACCATATCTAGTTCAACTCTGCTTATGAATCTGACAAGAACAGTAGCTCCTCTTCAGTCCGATACACTGTAAATGCTGGGAAAAGACGCGAGTGCTATTTGCACTGTGTATGGCAATGGGAGTGCAATAGTGACTTTCCTTACCAGAAAACAACTCTTGCTCGTAGGACCAGAAACTGCATGTGATTCAACTCCATTTAGGACTCGGAAACAAACACTAGCTCGCCTTACAAGAAACACACCCTGCTTTTGAGAAAAGAGCACTCTTCTACTCTACTGTGTTTCCTATGTGGTCAAAACAGTGAGCTTGCTCAGAACAAAAGAACTGAGCTTCCTACACACACGGGCCATATCTCGTTCAACTCTGTTTAGGAAACTGACAACAACAGTAGCTACTCTTCAGTCCGATACACTGTACTTGCTGGGAACAGACGAGAGTGCTATTTGCACTGTGTATGGCAATGGGAGCACAATAGTGACTCTTCTTACCAGAAAACAACTCTTGCTCGTAGGACCAGAAACTGCATGAGATTCAACTCCATTTAGGACTGGGAAACAAACGCTAGCTCGCATTACAAGAAACACACTCTGCTTTTGAGAAAAGAGCCCTCTTATACTCTAAAGTGTATCCTATAGGGCCAGAACAGTGATCTTGCTCAGAAAAAAAAAAAACTGTGCTTCCTACACACACGGGCCATATCTAGTTCAACTCGGCTTAGGAAACTGACAAAAACAGTAGCTCCTTTTCAGTAAGATACCCTGTACTAGCTCTGAACACATGCGAGTGCTATTTGCACTGTGTATGGCAATGGGAGCGCAATAGTGACTCTTCTTACCAGAAAACAACTCTTGCTCGTAGGACCAGAAACTGCATGTGATTCAACTCCATTTAGGACTGGGAAACAAATGCTAGCTCGCCTTACATGAAACACACTCTGCTTTTGAGAAAAGAGCCCTCTTCTACTCTACTTTGTTTCCTATGGGTCCGAACAGTGAGCTTGCTCAGAACAAAAGAACTGTGCTTCCTACACACACGGGCCATATCTAGTTCAACTCTGCTTAGGAAACTGACAAGAACAGTAGCTCCTCTTCAGTCCAATTCACTGTACATGCTATAAACAGAAGCCAGGACTATTTGCTCTGTGTATGACAATGGGAGCGCAATAGGGACTCTTCTTACCAGAAAACAACTCTTGCTCGTAGGACCAGAAACTGCATGTGATTCAACTCCATTTAGGACTGGGAAACAAATGCTAGCTCGCCTTACATGAAACACACTCTGCTTTTGAGAAAAGAGTACTCTTCTACTCTACTGAGTCTCCTATGTGATCCGAACAGTGAGCTTGCTCAGAACAAAAGAACTGTGCTTCCTACACACACGGGCCATATCTAGTTCAACTCTGCTTAGGAAACTGACAAGAACAGTAGATCCTCTTCAGTCCAATACACTGTACTTGCTGGGAACAGATTTAAGTGCTATTTGCACTGTGTATGGCAATGGGAGTGCAATAGTGACTCTTCTTACCAGAAAAAAACTCTTGCTCGTAGGACCAAAAACTGCATGTGTCTCAGCTCCATTTAGGACTGGGAAAGAAACGCAAGCTCGCCTTACAAGAAAAACACTCTGCTTTTGACAAAAGAGCATTCTTCTACTATACTGTGTTTCCTATAGGGCCTGAAGAGTGAGCTTCCTCGAAACAAAAAAACTGTGCTTCCTGCACACAGGGGCCATATCTATTCAATTCTGCTTAGGAAACTGACAAGAACAGTAGATCCTCTTTAGTCCAATACACTGTACATGCTGGGAACAGACACCAGTACTATTTGCCCTGTGTATGACAATGGGAGCGCAATAGTGACTCTTCTTACCAGAAAACAACTCTTGTTCCTAGGACCAGAAACTGCATGTGATTCAACTCCATTTAGGACTGGGAAACAAACGCTAGCTCGCTTTACAAGAAAAACACTCTGCTTTTGAGAAAAGAGCACTCTTCTACTCTACTGTGTTTCCTATAGGGCCAGAACAGTGAGCTTGATCAGAACAAAAGAACTGTGCTTCCTTCACACGGGCCATATCTAGTTCAACTCTGCTTAGGAAACTGACAAGAACAGTAGCTCCTCTTCAGTCCGATGGACTGTACTTGCTGGGAACGGACCGAGTGCTATTTGCTCTATGTATGGCAATGAGAGCTCAATAGTGTCTTTCCTTACCAGAAACCAATTCTTAATCGTAGGACCAGAAACTGCATGTGATTCAACTCCATTTAGGACTGGGAAACAAATGCTAGCTCGCCTTACATGAAACACACTCTGCTTTAGAGAAAAGAGCACTCTTCTACTCTACTGTGTTTTCTATAGGGCCAGAACAGTGAGCTTGCTCAGAACAAAAGAACTGTGCTTCCTACAAACACGGCCATATGTAGTTCAATTCTGCTTAGGAACCTGACATGAAGAGTAGATCCTCTTCAGTCCAATGCAGTGTACTTGCTGGGAACAGACAACAGTGCAATTTATCCTGTGTATGGCAATGGCAGCACAATAGTGACTCTTCTTACCAGAACACAACTCTTGCTCGTAGGACCAGAAACTGCATGGGATTCAACTCCATTTAGGACTGGGAAACAAATGCTAGCTCGCCTTCCAAGAAACACCCTCTGCTTTTGAGAAAAGAGCACTCTTCTACTCTACTGTGTTTCCTGTAGGGCCAGAACAGTGAGCTTGCTCAGAACAAAAGAACTGTCCTTCCTACACACACGGCCATATCTAGTTCAATTGTGATTAGGAACCTGAAAAGAACAGTAGATCCTCTTCAGTCCAATACACTGTACTTGGTGGGAACAGACGCCAGTGCTATTTGTCCTGTGTATGTCCATGGCAGCGCAATAGTGACTATTCTTACCATAAAACAACTCTTGCTCGTAGTACCAGAAACTGCATGTGATTCAACTCCATTTAGGACTGGGAAACAAATGCTAGCTCGCCTTACAAGAAACACAATCTGCTTTAGAGAAAAGAGCACTCCTCTACTCTACTGTATTTCCTATGTGGTTTGAACAGTGAGCTTGCTCAGAACAAAAAAACTGTGCTTCCTACACACACGGCCATATCTAGTTCAATTCTGCTTATAAACCTGACAAGAACAGTAGATCCTCTTCAGTCCAATATACTGTACTTGCTGGGAACAGACGCCAGTGCTAATTGTCTTTTGTATGGCAATGGCAGTGCAATAGTGACTCTTCTTACCGTAAAACAACTCTGGCTCGTAGGACCCAAAACTGCATGTGATTCAACTCCATTTAGGACTGGGAAACAAACACTAGCTCGCCTTACAAGAAACACACCCTGCTTTTGAGAAAAGAGCACTCTTCTACTCTACTGTGTTTCCTATGTGGTCAAAACAGTGAGCTTGCTCAAAACAAAAGAACTGAGCTTCCTACACACACGGGCCATATCTCGTTCAACTCTGCTTAGGAAACTGACAACAACAGTAGCTACTCTTCAGTCAGATACACTGTACTTGCTGGAAACAGACGCGAGTGCTATTTGCACTGTGTATGGCAATGGGAGCACAATAGTGACTCTTCTTACCAGAAAACAACTCTTGCTCGTAGGACCAGAAACTGCATGAGATTCAACTCCATTTAGGACTGGGAAACAAACGCTAGCTCGCATTACAAGAAACACACTCTGCTTTTGAGAAAAGAGCCCTCTTATACTCTAAAGTGTTTCCTCTAGGGCCAGAACAGTGAGCTTGCTCAGAAAAAAAAAAACGGTGCTTCCTACACACACGGGCCATATCTAGTTCAACTCTGCTTAAGGAACTGAAAAAAACAGTAGCTCCTCTTCAGTCCGATACACTGTAATAGCTGGGAACACACGTGAGTGCTATTTGCACTGTGTATGGCAATGGGAGCACCATAGTGACTTTCCTTACCAGAAAACAACTCTTGCTCGTAGGACCAGAAACTGCATGTGATTCAACTCTATTTAGGTCTGGGAAACAAATGCTAGCTCACCTTACTTGAAACACACTCTACTTTTGAGAAAAGAGCACTCTTCTACTCTACTGTGTTTCCTATAGGGCCTGAAGAGTGAGCTTCCTCAGAACAAAAGAACTGTGCTTCTTGCACACAGGGGCCATATCTATTCAATTCTGCTTAGGAAACTGACAAGAACAGTAGATCCTCTTCAGTCCAATCCACTGTACATGCTGGGAACAGACGCCAGTACTATTTGCCCTGTGTATGACAATGGGAGCGCAATCGTGACTCTTCTTACCAGAAAACAACTCTTGTTCCTAGGACCAGAAACTGCATGTGATTCAACTCCATTTAGGACTGCGAAACAAACGCTAGCTCGCCTTACAAGAAAAACACTCTGCTTTTGAGAAAAGAGCACTCTTCTACTCTACTGTGTTTCCTATAGGGCCAGAACAGTGTTCTTGATCAGAACAAAAGAACAGTGATTCCTTCACACGGGCCATATCTAGTTCAACTCTGCTTAAGAAACTGACAAGAACAGTAGCTCCTCTTCAGTCTGATGCACTGTACTTGCTGGGAATAGACGCCAGTGGAATTTTTCCTGTGTGTGGCAATGGGAGCGCAATAGTGACTCTTCTTACCATAAAACAACTCTTGCTGGTAGGACCAAAAACTGCCTGTGACAACTCCATTTAGGACTGGTAAACAAAGGCAAGCTCGTTTTACAAGAAACACACTCTGCTTTAGAGAAAAGAGCACTCTTCTACTCTACTGTGTTCCCTATGGGGTCCAAACAGTGAGCTTGCTCAGAACAAAAAAACTGTGCCTCCTACAAACATGGCCATATCTAGTTCAAGTCTGATTAGGAACCTGACAAGAACAGTAGATCCTCTTCCGTCCTATGCACTGTACTTGCTGGGAAGAGACGCCAGTGCTATTTGTCCTGTGTATGGCAATGGCAGCGCAATAGTGACTCTTCTTACCAGAAAACAACTCTTGCTTCTAGGACCAGAAACTGCATGTGATTCAACTACATTTAGGCCTGGGACACAAACGCTAGCTCGCCTTACAAGAAACACACTCTGCTTTAGAGAAAAGAGCACTCTTCTACTCTACTGTGTTTCCTATGGTGTCCAAACAGTGAGCTTGCTCAGAACAAAAGAACTGTGGTTCCTACACACGCGGGACATATCTCGTTCAACTCTTCTTAGGAAACTGACAGAAACAGTAGCTCCTCTTCAGTCCGATACACTGTACTTGCTGGGAACAGACGCGAGTGCTATTTGCACTGTTTATGGCAATGGGAGCGCAATAGTGACTTTCCTTACCAAAAAACAACTCTTGCTCGTAGGACCAGAAACTGCATGTGATTCAACTCCATATAGAACTGGGAAACAAACGCTAGCTCGCCTTACAAGAAATACACTCTGATTTTGAGAAAAGAGCACTCTTCTACTCTACTGTGTTTCCTATAGGGCCAGAACAGTGAGCTTGCTCAGAACAAAAGAACTGTGCTTCTTACACACACGGCCATATCTAGTTCAACTCGGCTTAGGAACCTGACAAGAACAGTAGATCCTCTTCAGTCCAATACACTGTACATGCTGGGAACAGACGCGTGTGCTATTTGCCCTGTGTATGACAATGGGAGCACAATAGTTACTCTTCTTACCAGAACACAACTCTTGTTCGTAGGACCAGAAAGTGCATGTGATTCAACTCCATTTAGGACTGTGAAACAAACACTAACTCGCCTTACAAGAAACACACTCTGAGTTAGAGAAAAAAGCACTCTTCTACTCTATTGTGTTTCCTAAGAGGTCCGAACAGTGAACTTGCTCAGAACAAAAGAACTGTGCTTCGTACACACAAGGCCATATCTAGTTCATTTCTGCTTAGGAACCTGACAAGAACAGTAGATCCTCTTCAGTACAATACACTGTACTTGCTGGGAAGAGATTCCAGTACTATTTGTCCTGTGTATGGCAATGGCAGCGCAATATTGACTCTTCTTACCAGAAAACAACTCTTGCTCATAGGACCGGAAACTGCCTGTGATTGAACTCCATTTAGGACTAGGAAACAAACGCTAGCTCGCCTTACAAGAAACACACTCTGCTCATGAGAAAAGAGCACTCTTCTACACTACTGTGTTTCCTATGAGGTCCGAACAGTGAGCTTGCTGAGAACAAAAAATCGAGCTTCCTTCACACACCGCCACACCTAGTTCAATTCTGCTTAGGAACCTGACAAGAACAGTAGATCCTCTTCAGTCCAATACAACGTACTGCTGGGAACAGACAATAGTGCTATTTGTCCTGTGTATGGCAATGGCAGTGCAATAGTGACTCTTCTTACCACAAAACAACTCTTGCTCGTAGGACCAGAAACTGCATGTGATTCAACTCCATTTAGGACTGGGAAACAAACACTAGCTCGCCTTACAAGAAACACACTCTGCTTTATTGAAAAGACCACTCTTCTACTCTACTGTGTTTCCTATAGGGACAGAACAGTGAGCTTGCTCAGAACAAAAGAACTGTGCTTCCTACACACACAGACCATATGTAGTTCAACTCTGCTTAGGAAACTGACAAGAACAGTACCTCCTCTTCAGTCCGATATGCTGTACTTCCTGGGATCAGAAACGAGTGCTATTTGCACTGTGTATGGCAATGGGAGCATAATAGAGACTTTCCTTACCAGAAAACAACTCTTGCTCGTAGGACCAGAAACTGCATGTGATTCAACTCAATTTAGGACTGGGAAACAAATGCTAGCTCGCCTTACATGAAACACACTCTGCTTTTGAGAAAAGAGCACTCTTCTACTCTACTGTCTTTCCTGTGGGGTCCGAACAGTGAGCTTGCTCAGAATAAAAGAACTGTGCTTCCTACACACACGAGCCATATCTAGTTCAACTCTGCTTAGAAAACTGACAAGAACAGTAGCTCCTCTTCAGTCCAATACACTGTACTTGCTGGGAACAGACGCCAGTGCTATTTGCACTGTGTATGGATATTGGAGCACAATAGTGACTCGTCTTACCAGAAAACAACTCTTGCTCGTAGGACAAAAAACTGCATGTGACTCAACTCCATTTATGACTTGGAACCATCGGTAGCTCGCCTTCCAAGAAACACACTCTGCTTTTGAGGAAAGAGCACTCTATACTCTATTGTGTTTCCTATGGGTCCCGAACAGTGAGCTTGCTCAGAACAAAAAAACTGTGCTTCCTACACACACGGCCATATCTAGTTCAAGTCTGCTTAGGAACCTGACAAGAACAGTAGATCCTCTTCCATCCAATACACTGTACTTCCTGGGAACAGACGCCAGTGCTATTTGTCCTGTGTATGGCAATTACAGCTCAATAGTGACTCCTCTTACCAGAAACAACTCTTGCTCCTAGGACCAGAAACTGCATGGGATTCAACTCCATTTAGGACTGGGAAACAAACACTAGCTCGCCTTACAAGAAACACACTCTGCTTTTGAGAAAAGAGCCCTCTTCTACTCTAAAGTGTTTCCTGTAGGGCCAGAACAGTGAGCTTGCTCAGAACAAAAGAACTGTGCTTCCAACACACACGGCCATATCTAGTTCAATTCTGATTAGGAACCTGACAAGAACAGTAGATCCTCTTCAGTCCAATACACTGTACTTGCTGGGAACAGACGGCAGTGCTATTTCTCCTGTGTATGGCATTGGCAGCACAATAGTGACTATTCTTACCATAAAAAACTCTTGCACGTAGCACCAGAAACTGCATGTGATTCAACTCCATGTAGGACTGGGAAACAAACGCTAGCTCGCCTTACAAGAAAAACACTCTGCTTTAGAGAAAAGAGCACTCTTCTACTCTACTGTGTTTCCTATAGGGCCAGAACAGTGAGCTTGCTCAGAACAAAAGAACTGTGCTTTCTACACACACGGGCCATATCTAGTTCAACTCTGCTTAGGAAACTGACAAGAACAGTAGCTCCTCTTCAGTCCAATACACTGTACTTGCTGGGAACAGACACGCGTGCTATTTGCACTGTGTATGTCAATGGGAGCGCAATAGTGACTTTCCTTACCAGAAAACAACTCTTGCTCGTAGGACCAGAAACTGTATGTGATTCAACGCCATTTAGGACTGGGAAACAATTGCTAGCTCGCCTTACAAGAAACACAATCTGCTTTACAGAAAAGAGCACTCTTCTACTCTACTGTGTTTCCTATGGGGTCCGAACAGTGAACTTGCTCAGAACAAAAAAACTGTGCTTCCTACACACACGGCCATATCTAGTTCAATTCAGCTTATAAACCTGACAAGAACAGTAGATCCTCTTCAGTCCAATACACTGTACTTCCTGGCAACAGACGCCAGTGCTATTTGTCCTTTGTATGGCAATGGCAGCGCAATAGTGACTCTTCTTACCAGAAAACAACTCTTGCTCGTAGGACAAAAAACTGCATGTGATTCAACTCCATTTAGGACTGGGAAACAAAGGCTAGCTCGCCTTACAAGAAACACACTCTGCTTTAGAGAAAAGAGCACTCTTCTACTCTACTGTGTTTCCTGTAGGGCCAGAACAGTGACCTTGCTCAGAACAAAAGAACTGTGCTTCCTACACACGGGCCATATCTAGTTCAACTCTGCTTAGGAAACTGACAAGAGCAGTAGCTCCTCTTCAGTCCGATACACTGTAATTGCTGGGAACAGACGCGAGTGCTATTTGCACTGTGTATGGCAATGGGAGCACAAAGTGACTTTCCTTACCAGAAAACAACTCTTGCTTGTAGGACCAGAAACTGCATGGGATTCAACTCCATTTAGGACTGGGAAACAAATGCTACCTTCCCTTACATGAAACACACTCTGCTTTTGAGAAAAGAGCACTCTTCTACTCTACTGTGTTTCCTATGTGGTCCAACCAGTGAGCTTGCTCAGAACAAAAGAACTGTGCTTCCTACACACACGGGCCATATCTCGTTCAACTCTGCTTAGGAAACTGACAAGAAGAGTAGCTCCTCTTCAGTCCGATACAGTGTACTTGCTGATAACAGACGCAAGTGCTATTTGCACTGTGTATGGCAATGGGAGCACAATAGTGACTTCCTTACCAGAAAACAACTCTTGCTCGTAGGACCAGAAACTGCATGTGAATCCACTCCATTTAGGACTGGGAAACAAACGCTGGTCGACTTACAAGAAACACACTCTGCTTTTGAGAAAAGAGCACTGTTCTACTCTACTGTGTTTCCTATACTGCCAGAACAGTGAGCTTGCTCAGAACAAAAGAACTGTGCTTCCTACACACACGGCCATATCTAGTTCAACTCTGCTTATTAACCTGACAATAACAGTAGATCCTGTTCAGTCCAATACACTGTACATACTGGGAACAGACGCCAGTGCTATTTGCCCTGTGTATGACAATTGGAGCACAATAGTGACTCTTCTTACCAGAAAACAACTCTTGCTCGTAGGACAGGAAACTGCATGTGATTCAACTCCATTTAGGACTGGGAACCAAACGCTAGCTGGCCTTACAAGAAACACACTCTGCTTAGAGAAAAGAGCACTCTTCTACTCTACTG
Organism: Peromyscus eremicus; assembly: GCF_949786415.1. Lineage (NCBI taxonomy): Eukaryota > Metazoa > Chordata > Mammalia > Rodentia > Cricetidae > Peromyscus > Peromyscus eremicus. Next base: position 71,848 of record NW_026735456.1, on the reverse strand, counting down.
TGTTTCCTATAGGGTCAGAACAGTGAGCTTGCTCAGAACAAAAGAACTGTGCTTCCTACACACATGGGCCATATCTAGTTCAACTCTGCTTAGGAAACTGACAAGAACAGTAACTCCTCTTCAGTCCATTACACTGTACTTGCTGGGAACAGACGCGAGTGCTATTTGCACTGTGTATGGCAATGGGAGCGCAATAGTGACTTTCCTTACCAGAAAACAACTCTTGCTCGTAGGACCAGAAACTGTATGTGATTCAACTCCATTTAAGACTGGGAAACAAACGCTAGCTCGCCTTACAAGAAACACACTCTGCTTTTGAGAAGAGTGCCCTCTTCTACTCTAATGTGTTTCCTATGGGGTCCAAACAGTGAGCTTGCTCAGAACAAAAGAAATGTGCTTCCTACACACACGGACCATATCTAGTTCAACTCTGCTTAGGAACCTGACAAGAACAGTAGCTCCTCTTCAGTCCAATTCTCTGTACTTGCTGGGAACAGAGGCGAGTGCTATTTGCACTGTGTATGGCAATTGGAGCACAATAGTGACTCGTCTTACCAGAAATCAACTATTGCTCGTAGGACAAAAAACTGCATATGACTCAACTCCATTTAGGCCTGGGAAACAAACGCGAGTTCGCCTTAAAAGAAACACACTCTGCTTTTGAGAAAAGAACACTCTTCTACTCAACTGTGTTTCCATTAAGACCAAAACAGTGAGCTTGCTCAGAACAAAAGAACTGTGCTTCCTACACACACGGGCCATATCTAGTTCAACTCTGCTTAGGAAACTGACAAGAACAGTAGCTCCTCTTCAGTCCAATTCACTCTACATGCTAGGAACAGAAGCCAGGACTATTTGCTCTGTGTATGACAATGGGAGCGCAATAGTGACTCTTCTTACCAGAAAACAACTCTTGCTCGTAGGACCAGAAACTGCATGTGATTCAACTCCATTTAGGACTGGGAAAGAAACGCTACCTCGCCTTACAAGAAACACACTCTGCTTTTGAGAAAAGAGCACTCTTCTACTTTACTGTGTTTCCTATCGGGCCAGAACAGTGAGCTTGCTGAGAACAAAAGAACTGTGCTTCCTACACACACGGACCATATCTAGTTCAACTCTGCTTAGGAAACTGACAAGAACAGTAGCTCCTATTCAGTCCAATACACTGTACTTGCTGGGAACAGACACGAGTGCTATTTGCACTGTGTATGGCAATTGGAGCACAATAGTGACTCTTCTTACCAGAAAACAACTCTTGCACCTAGGACCAGAAACTGCATGGGATTCAACTCCATTTAAGACTGGGAAACAAATGCTAGCTCGCCTTACAAGAAACACACTCTGCTTTTGAGAAGAGAGCACTCTTCTACTCTACTGTGATCCTATGGGATCCAAACAGTGAGCTTGCTCAGAACAAAAGAACTGTGCTTCCTACACACACGGACCATATCTAGTTCAACTCTGCTTAGGAACCTGAGAAGAACAGTAGCTCCTCTTCAGTCCAATACACTGTACTTGCTGGGAACATACGCGAGTGCTATTTGCAATGTGTATGGCAATTGGAGCACAATAGTGACTCGTCTTACCAGAAAACAACTCTTGCTCGTAGGACAAAAAACTGCATGTGACTCAAGTCCATTTATGCCTGGGAAACAAATGCGAGTTCGCCTTACAAGAAACACACTCTGCTTTTGAGAAAAGAGCACTCTTCTACTCAAGTGTGTTTCCATTAAGACCAAAACAGTGAGCTTTCTCAGAACAAAAGAACTGTGCTTCCTACACATACGGTCATATCTAGTTCAATTCTGCTTAGGAAATTGACAAGAATAGTAGATCCTCTTCAGTGCAATACACTATACTTGCTGGGAACAAATGCCAGTGCTATTTGTCCTGTGTATGGCAATGGCAGCGCAATAGTGACTATTCTTATCATAAAACAACTCTTGCTTGTAGGACCAGAAACTGCATGAGATTCAACTCCATTTAGGACTGGGAAACAAACGTGAGCTCACCTTACAAGAAACACACTCTGCTTTTGAGAAAAGAGCACTCTTCTACTCTACTGTGTTTCCTATAGGGCCAAAACAGTGAGCTTGCTCAGAACAAAAGAAATGTGCTTCCTAAACACACGGTCATATCTAGTTCACTTCTGCTTAGGAAACTGACAAGAATAGTAGATCCTCTTCAGTCCAAAACACTGTACTTGCTGGGAACAGACGCGAGTGCTATATGCCCTGTGTATGACAATGGGAGCACAATAGTGACTCTTCTTACCAGAAAACAACTCTTGCACCTAGGACCAGAAACTGCATGGGATTCAACTCCATTTAGGACTGGGAAAAAAATGCTAGCTCGCCTTACAAGAAACACACTCTGCTTTTGAGAAAAGAGCACTCATCTACTCTACTGTGTTTCCTATGGGGTCCAAACAGTGAGCTTGCCCAGAACAGAAAACTGTGCTCCCTACACACGGACCATATCTAGTTCAACTCTGCTTATGAAACTGACAAGAACAGTAGCTCCTCTTCAGTCCGACACTGTAATTGCTGGGAACAGACGCGAGTGCTATTTGCACTGTGTATGGCAATGGGAGCGCAATAGTGACTTTCCTTACCAGAAAACAACTCTTGCTCGTAGGAACAGAAACTGCATGTGATTCAACTCCATTTAGGACGGGAAACAAACACTAGCTCGCCTTACAAGAAACACACTCTGCTTTTGAGAAAAGAGCACTCTTCTACTCTACTGTGTTTCCTATGTGGTCAAAACAGTGAGCTTGCTCAGAACAAAAGAACTGAGCTTCCTACACACACGGGCCATATCTCGTTCAACTCTGTTTAGGAAACTGACAACAACAGTAGCTACTCTTCAGTCCGATACACTGTACTTGCTGGGAACAGACGCGAGTGCTATTTGCACTGTGTATGGCAATGGGAGCACAATAGTGACTCTTCTTACCAGAAAACAACTCTTGCTCGTAGGACCAGAAACTGCATGAGATTCAACTCCATTTAGGACTGGGAAACAAACGCTAGCTCGCATTACTAGAAACACACTCTGCTTTTGAGAAAAGAGCCCTCTTATACTCTAAAGTGTTTCCTATAGGGCCAGAACAGTGATCTTGCTCAGAAAAAAAAAAAAAACTGTGCTTCCTACACATGGGCCATATCTAGTTCAACTCTGCTTAGGAAACTGACAAAAACAGTAGCTCCTCTTCAGTAAGATACCCTGTACTAGCTGGGAACACACGCGAGTGCTATTTGCACTGTGTATGGCAATGGGAGCGCAATAGTGACTTTTCTTACCACAAAACAACTCTTGCTCGTAGGACCAGAAACTGCATGTGATTCAAATCCATTTAGGACTGGGAAACAAATGCTAGCTCGCCTTACATGAAACACACTCTGCTTTTGAGAAAAGAGCACTCTTCTACTCTACTGTGTTTCCTATGGGTCCGAACAGTGAGCTTGCTCAGAACAAAAGAACTGTGCTTCCTACACACACGGGCCATATCTAGCTCAACTCTGCTTAGGAAACTGACAAGAACAGTAGATCCTCTTCAGTCCAATTCACTGTACATGCTAGGAACAGAAGCCAGGACTATTTGCTCTGTGTATGACAATGGGAGCGCAATAGTGACTCTTCTTACCAGAAAACAACTCTTGCTCGTAGGACCAGAAACTGCATGTGATTCAACTCCATTTAGGACTGCAAAACAAACACTAGCTCGCCTTACAAGAAACACACTCTGCTTTTGAGAAAAGAGCACTCTTCTACTTTACTGTGTTTCCTATGGCATCCAAAGAGTGAGCTTGCTCAGAACAAAAAACTGTGCTTCCTACACACGGACAATATATAGTTCAACTCTGCTTAGGAAACTGCCAAGAACAGTAGCTCCTCTTCAGTCCGATACACTGTACTTGCTGTGAACAGACGCGAGTGCTATTTGCACTGTGTATGGCAATGGGAGCACAACAGTTACTTCCTTACCAGAAAACAACTCTTGCTCGTAGGACCAGAAACTGCATGTGATTCAACTCCATTTAGGACTGGGAAAGAAACGCTAGCTCGCCTTACAAGAAACACACTCTGCTTTTGAGAAAAGAGCACTCTTCTACTCTACTGTGTTTCCTATAGGGCCAGAACAGTGAGCTTGCTGAGAACAAAAGAACTGTGCTTCCTACACACACGGGCCATATCTAGTTCAATTCTGCTTAGGAAATTGACAAGAACAGTAGCTCCTATTCAGTCCAATACACTGTACTTGCTGGGAAAAGACGCAAGTGCTATTTGCACTGTGTATGGCAATTGGAGCACAATAGTGACTCTTCTTACCAGAAAACAACTCTTGCTCGTAGGAGCAAAAACTGCATGTGACTCAACTCCATTTAGGACTGGGAAACAAACGTGAGCTCGCCTTACAAGAAACACACTCTGCTTTTGAGAAAAGAGCACTCTTCTACTCTACTGTGTTTCCTATAGGGCCAAAACAGTGAGCTTGCTCAGAACAAAAGAACTGTGCTTTCTAAACACACGGTCATATCTAGTTCAATTCTGGTTAGGAAACTGACAAGAATAGTAGATCCTCTTCAGTCCAAAACACTGTACTTGCTGGGAACAGATGCCAGTGCTATTTGTCCTGTGTATGACAATGGCAGCGCAATAGTGACTATTCTTACCATAAAACAACTCTTGCTCGTAGGACCAGAAACTGCATGTGATTCAACTCCATTTAGGACTGGGAAACAAACGCAAGCTCGCCTTACAAGAAACACACCCTGCTTTTGAGAAGAGAGCACTCTTCTACTCTACTGTGTTTCCTATGGGGTCCAAACAGTGAGCTTGCTCAGAACAAAAGAACTGTGCTTCCTACACACACGGACCATATCTAGTTCAACTCTGCTTAGGAACCTGACAAGAACAGTAGCTCCTCTTCAGTCCAATACACTGTACTTGCTGGGAACAGACACGAGTGCTATTTGCACTGTGTATGGCAATTGGAGCACAATAGTGACTCGTCTTACCAGAAAACAACTCTTGCTCGTAGGACAAAAAACTGCATGTGACTCAACTCCATTTAGGCCTGGGAAACAAATGCGAGTTCGCCTTACAAGAAACACACTCTGCTTTTGAGAAAAGAGCACTCTTCTACTCAAGTGTGTTTCCATTAAGACCAAAACAGTGAGCTTGCTCAGAACAAAAGAACTGTGCTTCCTACACATACGGTCATATCTAGTTCAATTCAGCTTAGGAAATTGACAAGAATAGTAGATCCTCTTCAGTACAATACACTGTACTTGCTGGGAACAGATGCCAGTGCTATTTGTCCTGTGTATGGCAATGGCAGCGCAATAGTGACTATTCTTACCATAAAACAACTCTTGCTCGTAGGACCAGAAACTGCATGTGATTCAACTCCATTTAGGACTGGGAAACAAATGCAAGCTTGCCTTACAAGAAACACACCCTGCTTTTGAGAAAAGAGCACTCTTCTACTCTACTGTGTTTCCTATGTGGTCAAAACAGTGAGCTTGCTCAGAACAAAAGAACTGAGCTTCCTACACACACGGGCCATATCTCGTTCAACTCTGCTTAGGAAACTGACAACAACAGTAGCTACTCTTCAGTCCGATACACTGTACTTGCTGGGAACAGACGCGAGTGCTATGTGCTCTGTGCATGGCAATGGGAGCACAATAGTGACTCTTCTTACCAGAAAACAATTCTTGCTCGTAGGACCAGAAACTGCATGAGATTCAACACCATTTAGGACTGGGAAACAAACGCTAGCTTGCATTACAAGAAACACACTCTGCTTTTGAGAAAAGAGCCCTCTTATACTCTAAAGTGTTTCCTATAGGGCCAGAACAGTGAGCTTGCTCAGAAAAAAAAAACTGTGCATCCTACACACACGGGCCATATCTAGTTCAACTCTGCTTAGGAAACTGACAAAAACAGTTGCTCCTCTTCAGTCCGGTACACTGTACTAGCTGGGAACACACGCGAGTGTTATTTGCACTATGTATGGCAATGGGAGCGCCATAGTGACTTTCCTTAACAGAAAACAACTCTTGCTCGTAGAAACAGAAACTGCATGGGATTCAACTCCATTTAGGACTGGGAAAGAAATGCTAGCTCGCCTTACAAGAAAAACTCTGTGCTTTTGATAAAAGAGCATTCTTCTACTATACTGTGTTTCCTATAGGGCCAGATGAGTGAGCTTCCTCAGAACAAAAGAACTGTGCTTCCTGCACACAGGGGCCATATCTATTCAATTCTGCTTAGGAAACTGACAAGAACAGTAGATCCTCTTCAGTCCAATACACTGTACATGCTGGGAACAGACGCCAGTACTATTTGCCCTGTGTATGACAATGGGAGCTCAATAGTGACTCTTCTTACCAGAAAACAACTCTTATTCCTAGGACCAGAAACTGCATGTGACTCAACTCCATTTAGGACTGGGAAACAAACGCTAGCTCGCCTTACAAGAAATACACTCTGCTTTTGAGAAAAGAGCACTCTTCTACTCTACTGTGTTTCCTGTAGGGCCAGAACAGTGAGCTTGCTCAGAACAAAAGATCTGTGCTTCCTACACACACGGCCATATCTAGTTCAACTCTGCTTAGGAAACCGACAAGAACAGTAGCTCCTCTTCAGTCCGACACACTGTAATTGCTGGGAACAGACGCGAGTGCTATTTGCACTGTGTATGGCAATTGGAGCGAAATAGTGACTCTTCTTACCAGAAAACAACTCTTGCTCGTAGAAACAGAAACTGCATGGGATTCATCTCCATTTAGGACTGGGAAACAAACACTAGCTCGCCTTACAAGAAACACACCCTGCTTTTGAGAAAAGAGCACTCTTCTACCCTACTGTGTTTCCTATGTGGTCAAAACAGTGAGCTTGGTCAGAACAAAAGAACTGTGCTTCCTACACACACGGGCCATATCTAGTTCAATTCTGCTTAGGAAATTGACAAGAACAGTAGCTCCTATTCAGTCCAATACACTGTACTTGCTGGGAAAAGACGCAAGTGCTATTTGCCCTGTGTATGGCAATTGGAGCACAATAGTGACTCTTCTTACCAGAAAACAACTCTTGCTCGTAGGAGCAAAAACTGCATGTGACTCAACTCCATTTAGGACTGGGAAACAAACGTGAGCTCGCCTTACAAGAAACACACTCTGCTTTTGAGAAAAGAGCACTCTTCTACTCTACTGTGTTTCCTATAGGGCCAAAACAGTGAGCTTGCTCAGAACAAAAGAACTGTGCTTTCTAAACACACGGTCATATCTAGTTCAATTTTGCTTAGGAAACTGACAAGAATAGTAGATCCTCTTCAGTCCAAAACACTGTACTTGCTGGGAACAGACGCGAGTGCTATATGCCCTGTGTATGACAATGGGAGCAAAATAGTGACTCTTCTTACCAGAAAACAACTCTTGCACCTAGGACTAGAAACTGCATGGGATTCAACTCCATTTAAGACTGGGAAACAAATGCTAGCTCGCCTTACAAGAAACACACTCTGCTTTTGAGAAGAGAGCACTCTTCTACTCTACTGTGTTTCCTATGGGGTCCAAACAGTGAGCTTGCTCAGAACAAAAGAACTGTGCTTCCTACACACACGGACCATATCTAGTTCAACTCTGCTTAGGAACCTGACAAAAACAGTAGCTCCTCTTCAGTCCAATACACTGTACTTGCTGTGAACAGACGCGAGTGCTATTTGCACTGTGTATGGCAATTGGAACACAATAGTGACTCGTCTTACCAGAAAACAACTCTTGCTCGTAGGACAAAAAACTGCATGTGACTCAACTCCATTTAGGCCTGGGAAACAAATGCGAGTTCGCCTTACAAGAAACACACTCTGCTTTTGAGAAAAGAGCACTCTTCTACTCAAGTGTGTTTCCATTAAGACCAAAACAGTGAGCTTGCTCAGAACAAAAGAACTGTGCTTCCTACACATACGGTCATATCTAGTTCAATTCTGCTTAGGAAATTGACAAGAATAGTAGATCCTCTTCAGTGCAATACACTGTACTTGCTGGGAACAGATGCCAGTGCTATTTGTCCTGTGTATGGCAATGGCAGCGCAATAGTGACTATTCTTACCATAAAACAACTCTTGCTCGTAGGACCAGAAACTGCATGTGATTCAACTCCATTTAGGACTGGGAAACAAACGCAAGCTCGCCTTACAAGAAACACACCCTGCTTTTGAGAAAAGAGCACTCTTCTACTCTACTGTGTTTCCTATGTGGTCAAAACAGTGAGCTTGCTCAGAACAAAAGAACTGAGCTTCCTACACACACGGGCCATATCTCGTTCAACTCTGCTTAGGAAACTGACAACAACAGTAGCTACTCTTCAGTCCGATACACTGTACTTGCTGGGAACAGACGCGAGTGCTATGTGCTCTGTGCATGGCAATGGGAGCACAATAGTGACTCTTCTTACCAGAAAACAACTCTTGCTCGTAGGACCAGAAACTGCATGAGATTCAACACCATTTAGGACTGGGAAACAAACGCTAGCTCGCATTACAAGAAACACACTCTGCTTTTGAGAAAAGAGCCCTCTTATACTCTAAAGTGTTTCCTATAGGGCCAGAACAGTGATCTTGCTCAGAAAAAAAAAAACTGTGCTTCCTACACACACGGGCCATATCTAGTTCAACTCTGCTTAGGAAACTGACAAAAACAGTAGCTCCTCTTCAGTACGATACCCTGTACTAGCTGGGAACACACGCGAGTGCTATTTGCACTGTGTATGGCAATGGGAGCACAATAGTGACTATTCTTACCACAAAGCAACTCTTGCTCGTAGGACCAGAAACTGCATGTGATTCAACTCCATTTAGGACTGGGAACCAAATGCTAGCTCGCCTTACATGAAACACACTCTGCTTTTGAGAAAAGAGCACTCTTCTACTCTACTGTGTTTCCTATGGGTCCGAACAGTGAGCTTGCTCAGAACAAAAGAACTGTGCTTCCTACACACACGGGCCATATCTAGTTCAACTCTGCTTAGGAAACTGACAAGAACAGTAGCTCCTCTTCAGTCCAATTCACTGTACATGCTAGGAACAGAAGCCAGGACTATTTGCTCTGTGTATGACAATGGGAGCGCAATAGTGACTCTTCTTACCAGAAAACAACTCTTGCTCGTAGGACCAGAAACTGCATGTGATTCAACTCCTTTTAGGACTGCAAAACAAACACTAGCTCGCCTTACAAGAAACACACTCTGCTTTTGAGAAAAGAGCACTCTTCTACTTTACTGTGTTTCCTATGGGGTCCAAAGAGTGAGCTTGCTCAGAACAAAAAACTGTGCTTCCTACACACGGACAATATCTAGTTCAACTCTGCTTAGGAAACTGCCAAGAACAGTAGCTCCTCTTCAGTCCGATACACTGTACTTGCTGTGAACAGACGCGAGTGCTATTTGCACTGTGTATGGCAATGGGAGCACAACAGTTACTTCCTTACCAGAAAACAACTCTTGCTCGTAGGACCAGAAACTGCATGTGATTCAACTCCATTTAGGACTGGGAAAGAAACGCTAGCTTGCCTTAGAAGAAACACACTCTGCTTTTGAGAAAAGAGCACTCTTCTACTCTACTGTGTTTCCTATCGGGCCAGAACAGTGAGCTTGCTGAGAACAAAAGAACTGTGCTTCCTACACACACGGACCATATCTAGTTCAACTCTGCTTAGGAAACTGACAAGAACAGTAGCTCCTATTCAGTCCAATACACTGTACTTGCTGGGAACAGACGCGAGGGCTATTTGCACTGTGTATGGCAATTGGAGCACAATAGTGACTCTTCTTACCAGAAAACAACTCTTGCTTGTAGGAGCAAAAACTGCATGTGACTCAACTCCATTTAGGACTGGGAAACAAACGTGAGATCGCCTTACAAGAAACACACTCTGCTTTTGAGAAAAGAGCACTCTTCTACTCTACTGTGTTTCCTATAGGGCCAAAACAGTGAGCTTGTTCAGAACAAAAGAACTGTGCTTCCTAAACACATGGTCATATCTAGTTCAATTCTGCTTAGGAAACTGACAAGAATGGTAGATCCTCTTCAGTCCAAAACACTGTACTTGCTGGGAACAGACGCGAGTGCTATATGCCCTGTGTATGACAATGGGAGCACAATAGTGACTCTTCTTACCAGAAAACAACTCTTGCACCTAGGACCAGAAACTGCATGGGATTCAACTCCATTTAAGACTTGGAAACAAATGCTAGCTCGCCTTACAAGAAACACACTCTGCTTTTGAGAAGAGAGCACTCTTCTACTCTACTGTGTTTCCTATGGGGTCCAAACAGTGAGCTTGCTCAGAACAAAAGAACTGTGCTTCCTACACACACGGACCATATCTAGTTCAACTCTGCTTAGGAACCTGACAAGAACAGTAGCTCCTCTTCAGTCCAATACACTGTACTTGCTGGGAACAGACACGAGTGCTATTTGCACTGTGTATGGCAATTGGAGCACAATAGTGACTCGTCTTACCAGAAAACAACTCTTGCTCGTAGGACAAAAAACTGCATGTGACTCAACTCCATTTAGGCCTGGGAAACAAATGCGAGTTCGCCTTACAAGAAACACACTCTGCTTTTGAGAAAAGAGCACTCTTCTACTCAAGTGTGTTTCCATTAAGACCAAAACAGTGAGCTTGCTCAGAACAAAAGAACTGTGCTTCCTACACATACGGTCATATCTAGTTCAATTCAGCTTAGGAAATTGACAAGAATAGTAGATCCTCTTCAGTACAATACACTGTACTTGCTGGGAACAGATGCCAGTGCTATTTGTCCTGTGTATGGCAATGGCAGCGCAATAGTGACTATTCTTACCATAAAACAACTCTTGCTCGTAGGACCAGAAACTGCATGTGATTCAACTCCATTTAGGACTGGGAAACAAATGCAAGCTTGCCTTACAAGAAACACACCCTGCTTTTGAGAAAAGAGCACTCTTCTACTCTACTGTGTTTCCTATGTGGTCAAAACAGTGAGCTTGCTCAGAACAAAAGAACTGAGCTTCCTACACACACGGGCCATATCTCGTTCAACTCTGCTTAGGAAACTGACAACAACAGTAGCTACTCTTCAGTCCGATACACTGTACTTGCTGGGAACAGACGCGAGTGCTATGTGCTCTGTGCATGGCAATGGGAGCACAATAGTGACTCTTCTTACCAGAAAACAATTCTTGCTCGTAGGACCAGAAACTGCATGAGATTCAACACTATTTAGGACTGGGAAACAAACGCTAGCTTGCATTACAAGAAACACACTCTGCTTTTGAGAAAAGAGCCCTCTTATACTCTAAAGTGTTTCCTATAGGGCCAGAACAGTGAGCTTGCTCAGAAAAAAAAAAACTGTGCATCCTACACACACGGGCCATATCTAGTTCAACTCTGCTTAGGAAACTGACAAAAACAGTTGCTCCTCTTCAGTCCGGTACACTGTACTAGCTGGGAACACACGCGAGTGTTATTTGCACTATGTATGGCAATGGGAGCGCCATAGTGACTTTCCTTAACAGAAAACAACTCTTGCTCGTAGAAACAGAAACTGCATGGGATTCAACTCCATTTAGGACTGGGAAAGAAATGCTAGCTCGCCTTACAAGAAAAACTCTGTGCTTTTGACAAAAGAGCATTCTTCTACTATACTGTGTTTCCTATAGGGCCAGATGAGTGAGCTTCCTCAGAACAAAAGAACTGTGCTTCCTGCACACAGGGGCCATATCTATTCAATTCTGCTTAGGAAACTGACAAGAACAGTAGATCCTCTTCAGTCCAATACACTGTACATGCTGGGAACAGACGCCAGTACTATTTGCCCTGTGTATGACAATGGGAGCACAATAGTGACTCTTCTTACCAGAAAACAACTCTTATTCCTAGGACCAGAAACTGCATGTGACTCAACTCCATTTAGGACTGGGAAACAAACGCTAGCTCGCCTTACAAGAAATACACTCTGCTTTTGAGAAAAGAGCACTCTTCTACTCTACTGTGTTTCCTGTAGGGCCAGAACAGTGAGCTTGCTCAGAACAAAAGATCTGTGCTTCCTACACACACGGCCATATCTAGTTCAACTCTGCTTAGGAAACCGACAAGAACAGTAGCTCCTCTTCAGTCCGACACACTGTAATTGCTGGGAACAGACGCGAGTGCTATTTGCACTGTGTATGGCAATTGGAGCGAAATAGTGACTCTTCTTACCAGAAAACAACTCTTGCTCGTAGAAACAGAAACTGCATGGGATTCATCTCCATTTAGGACTGGGAAACAAACACTAGCTCGCCTTACAAGAAACACACCCTGCTTTTGAGAAAAGAGCACTCTTCTACCCTACTGTGTTTCCTATGTGGTCAAAACAGTGAGCTTGGTCAGAACAAAAGAACTGAGCTTCCTACACACACGGGCCATATCTCGTTCAACTCTGCTTAGGAAACTGACAACAACAGTAGCTACTCTTCAGTCTGATACACTGTACTTGCTGGGAACAGACGCGAGTGCTATTTGCTCTGTGCATGGCAATCGGAGCACAATAGTGACTCTTCTTACCAGAAAACAACTCTTGCTCGTAGGACCAGAAACTGCATGAGATTCAACTCCATTTAGGACTGGGAAACAAATGCTAGCTCACCTTAGATGAAACACACTCTGCTTTTGAGAAAAGAGCACTCTTCTACTCTACTGTGTTTCCTATAGGGCCTGAAGAGTGAGCTTCCTCAGAACAAAAGAACTGTGCTTCCTGCACACAGGGGCCATATCTATTCAATTCTGCTTAGGAAACTGACAAGAACAGTAGATCCTCTTCAGTCCAATACACTGTACATGCTGGGAACAGACGCCAGTACTATTTGCCCTGTGTATGACAATGGGAGCGCAATAGTGACTCTTCTTACCAGAAAACAACTCTTGTTCCTAGGACCAGAAACTGCATGTGATTCAACTCCATTTAGGATTGGGAAACAAACGCTAGCTCGCCTTACAAGAAATACACTCTGCTTTTGACAAAAGAGCACTCTTCTACTCTACTGTGTTTCCTATAGGGCCAGAACAGTGTGCTTGATCAGAAAAAAAGAACTGTGATTCTTTCACACGGGCCATATCTAGTTCAACTCTGCTTAGGAAACTGACAAGAACAGTAGCTCCTCTTCAGTCCGATGCACTGTACTTGCTGGGAACGGACCGAGTGCTATTTGCACTATGTATGGCATTGGGAGCGCAATAGTGACTTTCCTTATCAGAAAACAACTCTTGCTCGTAGGACCAGAAACTGCATGTGATTCAACTCCATTTAGGACTGGGAAACAACTTCTAACTCGCCTTACATGAAACACACTCTGCTTTTGAGAAAAGAGCACTCTTCTACTCTACTGTGTTTCCTATAGGGCCAGAACAGTGAGCTTGCTCAGAACAAGAGAACTGTTCTTCCTACACACACGGGCCATATCTCGTTCAACTCTGCTTAGGAAACTGACAAGAACAGTAGATCCTCTTCAGTCCAATACACTGTACATGCTGGGAACAGACGCCAGTCCTATTTGCCCTGTGTAAAACAATGGGAGCACAATAGTGACTCTTCTTACCAGAAAACAACTCTTGCTTGTAGGAACAGAAACTTCATGTGATTCAACTCCATTTAGGACTGGGAAACAAACGCTAGCTCGCCTTACAAGAAACACACTCTGCTTTTGAGAAAAGAGCACTCTTCATCTCTACTGTGTTTCATATATGGTCCGAACAGTGAGCTTGCTCAGAAAAAAAAACTGTGCTTCCTCCACACACGGCCATATCTAGTTCAATTCTGCTTAGGAACCTGACATGAACAGTAGATCCTCTTCAGTCCAATACAGTGTACTTGCTGGGAATAGACAACAGTGCTATTTGTCCTGTGTATGGCAATGGCAGCACAATAGTGACTCTTCTTACCAGAACACAACTCTTGCTCGTAGGACCAGAAACTGCATAGGATTCAACTCCATTTAGGACTGGGAAACAAACGCTAGCTCGCCTTACAAGAAATACCCTCTGCTTTTGAGAAAAGAGCACTATTCTACTCTACTGTGTTTCTGCTGTGGTCAAAACAGTGAGCTTGCTCAGTACAAAGGAACTGTGCTTCCTAAACACACGGCCATATCTAGTTCAATTCTGATTAGGAACCTGACAAGAACAGTAGATCCTCTTCAGTCCAATACACTGTACTTGCTGGGAACAGACGCCAGTGCTATTTGTCCTGTGTATGGCAATGGCAGCGCAATAGTGACTATTCTTACCATAAAACAACTCTTGCTCGTAGGACCAAAAACTGCATGTGATTCAACTCCATTTAGAACTGGTAAACAAACGCTAGTTCGCGTTACAAGAAACACACTCTGCTTTAGAGAAAAGAGCACTCTTCTACTCTACTGTGTTTCCTATAGAGCCTGAACAGGGAGTTTCCTCAGAACAAAAGAACTGTGCTTCCTGCACACAGGGGCCATATCTATTCAATTCTGCTTAGGAAACTGACAAGAACAGTAGATCCTCTTCAGTCCATACACTGTACATGCTGGGAACAGATGCCAGTACTATTTGCTCTGTGTATGACAATGAGAGCGCAATAGTGACTCTTCTTACCAGAAAACAACTCTTGCTCCTAGGACCAGAAACTGCATGTGATTCAACTCCATTTAGGACTGGGAAACAAACGCTAGCTCTCCTTACAAGAAAAACACTGTGCTTTTGAGAAAAGAGCACTCTTCTACTCTACTGTTTTTTTTATAGGGCCTGAACAGTGAGCTTGATCAGAACAAAAGAACTGTGCTTCCTTCACACGGGCCATATCTAGTTCAACTCTGCTTAGGAAACTGACAAGAACATTAGCTCCTCAACAGTCCGATACACTGTACTTGCTGGGAACGGACCGAGTGCTATTTGCACTATGTATGGCAATGGGAGCGCAATAGTGACTTTCCTTACCAGAAAACAACTCTTGCTCGTAGGACCAGAAACTACATGTGATTCAACTGCATTTAGGACTGGGAAAGAAACGCTAGCTCGCCTTACATGAAACACACTCTGCTTTTGATAAAAGAGCACTCTTCTACTCTACTGTGTTTCCTATCGGGTCTGAACAGTGAGTTTGCTCAGAACAAAAGAAATGTGCTTCCTACACACACGGGCCATATCTAGTTCAACTCTGCTTAGGAAACTGACAAGAACATTAGCTCCTCTTCAGTCCAATACACTGTACTTGCTGGGAACAGATGGGAGTGCTATTTGCACTGTGTACGGCAATGGGAGCACAACAGTGACTTTCCTTACCAGAAAACAACTCTTGCTCGTAGGACCAGAAACTGCATGTGATTCAACTCCATTTAGGACTGGGAAAAAAAACACTAGCTCGCCTTACAAGAAACACACTCTGCTTTTGATAAAAGAGCACTCTTCTACTCTACTGTGTTTTCTATTGGGCCAGAACAGTGAGCTTGGTCAGAACAAAAGAACTGTGCTTCCTACAATCACGGCCATATGTAGATCAATTCTGCTTAGGAACCTGACATGAAGTGTAGATCCTCTTCAGTCCAATACAGTGTACTTGCTGGGAACAGACAACAGTGCTATTTATCCTGTGTATGGCAATGGCAGCACAATAGTGACTCTTCTTACCAGAACACAACTCTTGCTCGTAGGACCAGAAACTGCATGGGATTCAACTCCATTTAGGACTGGGAAACAAATGCTAGCTCGCCTTCCAAGAAACACCCTCTGCTTTTGAGAAAAGAGCACTCTTCTACTCTACTGTGTTTCCTGTAGGGCCAGAACAGTGAGCTTGCTCAGAACAAAAGAACTGTGCTTCCTACACACACGGCCATATCTAGTTCAATTCTGATTAGGAACCTGACAAGAACAGTAGATCCTCTTCAGTCCAATACACTGTACTTGCTGGGAACAGATGCCAGTGCTATTTGCACTGTGTATGGCAATGGGAGCCCAAGAGTGACTCTTCTTACCAGAAAAAACTCTTGCTCATAGGACCAGAAACTGCATGTAATTCAACTCCATTTAGGACTGGGAAACAAACACTAGCTCACCTTACCAGAAACACACTCTGCTCTTGAGAAAAGAGCACTCTTCTACTCTACTGTGTTTCCTATGGGGTCCAAACAGTGAGCTTGCTCAGAACAGAAAACTGTGCTTCCTACACACGGACCACATCTAGTTCAACTCTGCTTAGGAAATTGACAAGAACAGTAGCTCCTTTTCAGTCCGATACACTGTAATTGCTGGGAACAGACGGGTGTGCTATTTGCACTGTGTATGGCAATGGGAGCGCAATAGTGACTTTCCTTACCAGAAAACAACTCTTGCTCGTAGGACCAGAAACTGCATGTGAATCAACTCCATTTAGGACTGGGAAACAAATGCTAGCTCGCCTTACAAGAAACACACTCTGCTTTTGAGAAAAGAGCACTCTTCTACTCTACTGTTTTTCCGATGTGGTCACAACAGTGAGCTTGCGCAAAACAAAAGAACTGAGCATCCTACACACACGGGCCATATCTCGTTCAACTCTGCTTAGGAAACTGACAAGAACAATAGCTCCTCTTCAGTCCGATACACTGTACTTGCTGGGAACAGACGCGAGTGCTATTTGCACTGTGTATGGTAATGGGAGCACAATAGTGACTTCCTTACCATAAAACAACTCTTGCTCGTAGGACCAGTAACTGCATGTGATTTAACTCCATTTAAGACTGGGAAACAACCACTAGCTCGCCTTACAAGAAACACACTCTGCTTTTGAGAAAAGAGCACTGTTCTACTCTACTGTGTTTCCTATAGGGCCAGAACAGTGAGCTTGCTGAGAACAAAAGAACTGTGCTTCCTACACACACGGACCATATCTAGTTCAACTATGCTTTGGAAACTGACAAGAACAGTAGCTCCTATTCAGTCCAATACACTGTACTTGCTGGGAACAGACGCGAGTGCTATTTGCACTGTGTATGGCAATAGGAGCGCAATAGTGACTCTTCTTACCAGAAAACAACTCTTGCTCGTGGGACCAAAAACTGCATGTGACTCAACTCCATTTAGGACTGGAAAACAAACGCTAGCTCGCCTTACAAGAAACACTCTCTGCTTTAGAGAAAAGAGCACTCTTCTACTCTACTGTGTTTCCTATAGGGCCAGAACAGTGAGCTTGCTGAGAACAAAAGAACTGTGCTTCCTGCACACACGGCCACATCTAGTTCAACTCTGCTTAGGAACCTGACAAGAACAGTAGATCCTCTTCAGTCCAATACACTGTACATGCTGGGAACCGACGACAGTGCTATTTGCCCTGTATATGACAATTGGAGCGCAATAGTGACTCTTCTTGCCAGAAAACAACTCTTGCTCATAGGACCAGAAACTGCATGTGATTCAACTCCATTTAAGACTGGGAAACAAACGCGAGCTCACCTTAGAAGAAAAACACTCTGCTTTAGAGAAAAGAGCACTCTTCTACTCTACTGTGTTTCCTATGGGGTCCAAAAAGTGAGCTTGCTCAGAACAAAAGAACTGTGCTTCCTACACACATGGACCATATCTAGTTCAACTATGCTTAGGAAACTGACAAGAACAGTAGCTCCTATTTAGTCCAATACACTGTACTTGCTGGGAACAGACAACAGTGCTATTTTCCTGTGTATGGCAATGGCAGCACAATAGTGACTCTTCTTACGAGAAAAGATCTCTTGCTCGTAGGACCAGAAACTGCATGGGATTCAACTCCATTTAGGACTGGGAAACAAACGCTAGCTCGCCTTACAAGAAACACACTCTGCTTTTGAGAAAAGAGCACTCTTCTACTCTAAAGTGTTTCCTATAGGGCCAGAACAGTGAGCTTGCTGAGAACAAAGGACTGTGCTTCCTACACACAAGGGCCATATCTAGTTCAACTCTGCTTAGGAAACTAACAAGAACAGTAGCTCCTCTTCAGTCCGATACACTGTAATAGCTGGGAACACACGCGAGTGCTCTTTGCACTTTGTATGTCAATGAGAGCGCAATAGTGACTTTCCTTACCAGAAAACAACTCTTGCTCATAGGACCAGAAACTGCCATGTGATTCAACTCCATTTAGGACTGGGAAACAAATGCTAGCTCGCCTTACATGAAACACACTCTAATTCAGAGAAAAGAGCACTCTTCTACTCTACTGTGTTTCCTATGGGTTCCGAAAAGTGACCTTGCTCAGAACAAAAGAACTGTGCTTCCTACACACACGGGCCATATCTAGTTCAACTCTGCTTAGGAAACTGACATGAACAGTAGATCCTCTTCAGTCCAATACACTGTACTTGCTGGGAACAGATGCAAGTGCTATTTGCACTGTGTATGGCAATGGGAGTGCAATAATGACTCTTCTTACCAGAAAAAAACTCTTGCTCATAGGACCAAAAACTTCATGTGTCTCAACTCCATTTAGAACTGGGAAAGAAACGCTAGCTCGCCTTACAGGAAAAACACTCTGCTTTTGAGAAAAGAGCATTCTTCTAATATACTGTGTTTCCTTTAGGGCCAGAACAGTGAGCTTCCTCAGAACAAAAGAACTGTGCTTCCTGCACACATGGGCCATATCTATTCAATTATGCTTAGGAAACTGACAAGAACAGTAGATCCTCTTCAGTCCAATACACTGTACATGCTGGGAACAGACGCCAGTACTATTTGCCCTGTGTATGACAATGGGAGCACAATAGTGACTCTTCTTACCAGAAAACAACTCTTGCTCGTAGGACCAGAAACTGCATGTGATTCAACTCCATTTAAGACTGGGAAACAAACGCTAGCTCGCCTTACAAGAAAAACACTCTGCTTTTGAGAAAAGAGCACTCTTCTACTCTTCTGTGTTTCCTATAGGGCCAGAACAGTGAGCTTGATCAGAACAAAAGAACTGTGCTTCCTTCACACGGGCCATATCTAGTTCAACTCTGCTTAGGAAACTGACAAGAACAGTAGCTCCTCTTCAGTCCGATACACTGTACTTTGTGGGAATGGACCGAGTGCTATTTGCACTATGTATGGCAATGGGAGCGCAATAGTGACTTTCCTTACCAGAAAACAACTCTTGCTCATAGGACCAGAAACTGCATGTGATTCAACTCCATTTAGGACTGGGAAACAAATGCTAGCTCGCCTTACATGAAACACACTCTGTTTTTGAGAAAAGAGCACTCTTCTACTCTACTGTGTTTCCTATGGGGTCCAAACAGTGAGCTTGCTCAGAACAAAAGAACTGTGCTTCCTACACACGGACCATATCTAGTTCAACTCTGCTTAGGGAACTGACAGTACAGTAGCTCCTATTCAGTCCAATACACTGTACTTCCTGGGAACACACGCGAGTGCTATTTGTAATGTGTATGGCAATGGGAGCACAATAGTGACTTTCCTTACCAGAAAACAACTCTTGCTCGTAGGACCAGAAACTGCATGTGATTCAACTCCATTTAGGACTAGGAAACAAACGCTAGCTCGCCTTACAAAAAATACACTCTGCTTTTGAGAAAAGAGCACTGCTGTGGGATGTATGGCAAATGTGTTGCTAATTAATCAATAAAACACTGATTGGCCGTTGACTAGGCAGGAAGTGTAGGCGGGGCAAGGAGGAGAATAAAGCAGGGAAGTGGAAGGCTGAGAGAGAGACACTGCCAGCCGCCATCAGGACAAGGAAGATGTAAGGTACCAGTAAGCCTTGAGCCATGTGGCAAAGTAAAAATTAATAGAAATCTGCTAAATATAAGAGTAAGAGCTAGACAATAACAGGCCTTAGCTAATGGCCAAGCAGTTTAAATAATGTAAGAGTCTTTGTGTTTATTTTATAAGTGGGCTCTGAGACTGGCGGGACTTGGTGGTGGGAAATGGAGAGAAATTCTCCAGCAACAAATGGCGTCCAATGTGTTGGCAAGAGTTTCCACCTAAAAACTGAGAAAAAAGATTCTAAAACGGAGCTAAAAACAGCTCCTAGTTGTCTCTTTCAAGCTAGTGGCAGCCTGCGTGTTTGAGCTACTATGGCGGGTTCCTGACATGCATGCTTGACCTGCAGTATGGCGGGAATGAGGCCTCTGCTAGTGGCACATTAAGCTGTGTGGTGGATTTAGCCTTTGCTAGTACAAAACAAAACAAAACAAAAAAAAAGAGATTTCTGGGCTACACGCTGCTTTGATAGAAGCAGAGACCCACTATTTCTGAGAGTTGATGGCTCCCAGAGCTGGCGGAAAACGTAGCCATGTTGGGAATCTGAGGTGGGCGGAGCCAGCAGCCACAGCTGCTGCAGTTTAAAGCAATAGATTCACAATAAGACAGATTCAGATGTAATAGTTTACAATGTGTGTAAAAGATATGTAGGCTTGAAAGAGACAAAAAAGGTGATATATAGAGTTATAGAAACAAATACATAGTTTTAAAAAATAAAGTCATTAAAGAGACAGTAAAGGTAGTATAAAAAATAAGCCACGTAAAAATGGATATTACACAGAGAATCTGGATTGTGTTGTCGTTGGGACTTTTAAATGCAGAAAAACATTTGATTGTAAAAGCTGTAGAGTTATGCCAAAATGTATATTTTAAAGATACCTTGACTTCAAAATTTGGATGTAAGGATATGTTGCTTTGGAAAAGAGTCTCTTTTGTTTCCACAGAAAGCCAGAGGCTATGGATTTGTTCAAGATTAAGATACATCAGGTTTGACCAGCCAAGACCCACTGAAGGTCTCTTATGACACCATGGCCCAGATGATCCAACATCCAGAATGGTTTAAAGGCATCTGGCTCAGACGATACAGCCTCATGGACTATTCCATAATTCTAAATTTTTTTTTGTTTCCCCACAAGATACAGCGCCCCCTTCCAGCAGGAAGTAGTAAGAGAAGCTACGCCCAAATTGCCAAATTATATGTAATTTTACTTTGTTAAGGTTAAAACCTTCCTTTTTGAAAAAAAAAAAGGGGGAAGTGCTGTGGGATGTATGGCAAATGTGTTGCTAATTAATCAATAAAACACTGATTGGCCGTTGGCTAGGCAGGAAGTGTAGGCGAGGCAAGGAGGAGAATAAAGCGGGGAAGTGGAAGGCTGAGAGAGAGACACTGCCAGCCGCCATCAGGACAAGGAAGATGTAAGGTACCAGTAAGCCATGAGCCATGTGGCAAAGTAAAGACTAATAGAAATGGGCTAAATATAAGAGTAAGAGCTAGACAATAACAGGCCTGAGCTAATGGCCAAGCAGTTTAAATAATGTAAGAGTCTGTGTGTTTATTTTATAAGTGGGCTCTGAGACTGGCGGGACTTGGTGGTGGGAGCTGGAGAGAAATTCTACAGCAAGAGAGCACTCTTCTACTCTACTGTGTTTCCTATGGGGTCCAAACAGTGAGCTTGCTCAGAACAAAAGAACTGTGCTTCCTACACACATGGACCATATCTAGTTCAACTCTGCTTAGGAAACTGACAAGAACAGTAGCTCCTATTCAGTCCAATACACTGTACTTGCTGGGAACAGACGCGAGTGCTATTTGCACTGTGTATGGAATTTGGAGCGCAATAGTGACTCTTCTTACCAGAAAACAACTCTTGCTCATAGGAACAAAAACTGCCTGTGACTCAACTCCATTTAGGACTGGGAAACAAACGCTAGCTCGCCTTACAAGAAACACACTCTGCTTTAGAGAAAAGAGCACTCTTCTACTCTACTGTGTTTCCTATAGGGCCAGAACAGTGAGCTTGCTCAGAACAAGAGAACTGTGCTTCCTACACACACGGGCCATATCTCGTTCAACTCTGCTTAGGAAACTGACAAGAACAGTAGCTCCTCTTCAGTCCGATACACTGTACTTGCTGGGAACAGACGCGAGTGCTATTTGCACTGTGTATGGCAGTGGGAACACAATAGTGACTTTCCTTACCAGAAAACAACTCTTGCTCGTAGGACCAGAAACTGCATGTGATTCAACTCCATTTAAGACTGGGAAACAAACGCTAGCTCGCCTTACAAGAAAAACACTCTGCTTTTGAGAAAAGAGCACTCTTCTACTCTTCTGTGTTTCCTATAGGGCCAGAACAGTGAGCTTGATCAGAACAAAAGAACTGTGCTTCCTTCACACGGGCCATATCTAGTTCAACTCTGCTTAGGAAACTGACAAGAACAGTAGCTCCTCTTCAGTCCGATACACTGTACTTTGTGGGAATGGACCGAGTGCTATTTGCACTATGTATGGCAATGGGAGCGCAATAGTGACTTTCCTTACCAGAAAACAACTCTTGCTCATAGGACCAGAAACTGCATGTGATTCAACTCCATTTAGGACTGGGAAACAAATGCTAGCTCGCCTTACATGAAACACACTCTGTTTTTGAGAAAAGAGCACTCTTCTACTCTACTGTGTTTCCTATGGGGTCCAAACAGTGAGCTTGCTCAGAACAAAAGAACTGTGCTTCCTACACACGGACCATATCTAGTTCAACTCTGCTTAGGGAACTGACAGTACAGTAGCTCCTATTCAGTCCAATACACTGTACTTCCTGGGAACACACGCGAGTGCTATTTGTAATGTGTATGGCAATGGGAGCACAATAGTGACTTTCCTTACCAGAAAACAACTCTTGCTCGTAGGACCAGAAACTGCATGTGATTCAACTCCATTTAGGACTAGGAAACAAACGCTAGCTCGCCTTACAAAAAATACACTCTGCTTTTGAGAAAAGAGCACTGCTGTGGGATGTATGGCAAATGTGTTGCTAATTAATCAATAAAACACTGATTGGCCGTTGACTAGGCAGGAAGTGTAGGCGGGGCAAGGAGGAGAATAAAGCAGGGAAGTGGAAGGCTGAGAGAGAGACACTGCCAGCCGCCATCAGGACAAGGAAGATGTAAGGTACCAGTAAGCCTTGAGCCATGTGGCAAAGTAAAAATTAATAGAAATCTGCTAAATATAAGAGTAAGAGCTAGACAATAACAGGCCTTAGCTAATGGCCAAGCAGTTTAAATAATGTAAGAGTCTTTGTGTTTATTTTATAAGTGGGCTCTGAGACTGGCGGGACTTGGTGGTGGGAAATGGAGAGAAATTCTCCAGCAACAAATGGCGTCCAATGTGTTGGCAAGAGTTTCCACCTAAAAACTGAGAAAAAAGATTCTAAAACGGAGCTAAAAACAGCTCCTAGTTGTCTCTTTCAAGCTAGTGGCAGCCTGCGTGTTTGAGCTACTATGGCGGGTTCCTGACATGCATGCTTGACCTGCAGTATGGCGGGAATGAGGCCTCTGCAAGTGGCACATTAAGCTGTGTGGTGGATTTAGCCTTTGCTAGTACAAAACAAAACAAAACAAAAAAAAAGAGATTTCTGGGCTACACGCTGCTTTGATAGAAGCAGAGACCCACTATTTCTGAGAGTTGATGGCTCCCAGAGCTGGCGGAAAACGTAGCCATGTTGGGAATCTGAGGTGGGCGGAGCCAGCAGCCACAGCTGCTGCAGTTTAAAGCAATAGATTCACAATAAGACAGATTCAGATGTAATAGTTTACAATGTGTGTAAAAGATATGTAGGCTTGAAAGAGACAAAAAAGGTGATATATAGAGTTATAGAAACAAATACATAGTTTTAAAAAATAAAGTCATTAAAGAGACAGTAAAGGTAGTATAAAAAATAAGCCACGTAAAAATGGATATTACACAGAGAATCTGGATTGTGTTGTCGTTGGGACTTTTAAATGCAGAAAAACATTTGATTGTAAAAGCTGTAGAGTTATGCCAAAATGTATATTTTAAAGATACCTTGACTTCAAAATTTGGATGTAAGGATATGTTGCTTTGGAAAAGAGTCTCTTTTGTTTCCACAGAAAGCCAGAGGCTATGGATTTGTTCAAGATTAAGATACATCAGGTTTGACCAGCCAAGACCCACTGAAGGTCTCTTATGACACCATGGCCCAGATGATCCAACATCCAGAATGGTTTAAAGGCATCTGGCTCAGACGATACAGCCTCATGGACTATTCCATAATTCTAAATTTTTTTTTGTTTCCCCACAAGATACAGCGCCCCCTTCCAGCAGGAAGTAGTAAGAGAAGCTACGCCCAAATTGCCAAATTATATGTAATTTTACTTTGTTAAGGTTAAAACCTTCCTTTTTGAAAAAAAAAAAGGGGGAAGTGCTGTGGGATGTATGGCAAATGTGTTGCTAATTAATCAATAAAACACTGATTGGCCGTTGGCTAGGCAGGAAGTGTAGGCGGGGAAAGGAGGAGAATAAAGCGGGGAAGTGGAAGGCTGAGAGAGAGACACTGCCAGCCGCCATCAGGACAAGGAAGATGTAAGGTACCAGTAAGCCATGAGCCATGTGGCAAAGTAAAGACTAATAGAAATGGGCTAAATATAAGAGTAAGAGCTAGACAATAACAGGCCTGAGCTAATGGCCAAGCAGTTTAAATAATGTAAGAGTCTGTGTGTTTATTTTATAAGTGGGCTCTGAGACTGGCGGGACTTGGTGGTGGGAGCTGGAGAGAAATTCTACAGCAAGAGAGCACTCTTCTACTCTACTGTGTTTCCTATGGGGTCCAAACAGTGAGCTTGCTCAGAACAAAAGAACTGTGCTTCCTACACACATGGACCATATCTAGTTCAACTCTGCTTAGGAAACTGACAAGAACAGTAGCTCCTATTCAGTCCAATACACTGTACTTGCTGGGAACAGACGCGAGTGCTATTTGCACTGTGTATGGCAATGGGAGCACAATAGTGACTTCCTTACCAGAAAACAACTCTTGCTCGTAGGACCAGTAACTGCATGTGATTTAACTCCATTTAGGACTGGGAAACAAACGCTAGCTCGCCTTACAAGAAACACACTCTGCTTTTGAGAAAAGAGCACTCTTCTACTCTACTGTTTCCTATGTGGTCCAAACAGGGAACTTGCTCAGAAAAAAAAAATTGTGCTTCCTCCACACACGGCCATATCTAGTTCAATTCTGCTTAGGAACCTGACGTGAACAGTAGATCGTCTTCAGTCCAATACACTTTACTTGCTGGGTACAGACAACAGTGCTATTTGTCCTGTGTATGGCAATGGCAGCACAATAGTGACTCTTCTTACGAGAAAAGATCTCTTGCTCGTAGGACCAGAAACTGCATGGGATTCAACTCCATTTAGGACTGGGAAACAAACGCTAGCTCGCCTTACAAGAAACACACTCTGCTTTTGAGAAAAGAGCACTCTTCTACTCTAAAGTGTTTCCTATAGGGCCAGAACAGTGAGCTTGCTGAGAACAAAAGAACTGTGCTTCCTACACACACGGGCCATATCTAGTTCAACTCTGCTTAGGAAACTAACAAGAACAGTAGCTCCTCTTCAGTCCGATACACTGTAATAGCTTGGAACACAGGCGAGTGCTATTTGCACTGTGAATGTCAATGAGAGCGCAATAGTGACTTTCTTACCAGAAAACAACTCTTGCTCGTAGGACTAGAAACTGCATGTGATTCAACTCCATTTAGGACTGGGAAACAAATGCTAGCTCGCCTTACATGAAACACACACTGCTTTTGAGAAAAGAGCACTCTTCTACTCTACTGTGTTTCCTATGGGGTCCGAAAAGTGAGCTTGCTCAGAACAAAAGAACTGTGCTTCCTACACACACGGGCCATATCTAGTTCAACTCTGCTTAGGAAACTGACATGAACAGTAGATCCTCTTCAGTCCAATACACTGTACTTGCTGGGAACAGATGCAAGTGCTATTTGCACTGTGTATGGCAATGGGAGTGCAATAGTGACTCTTCTTACCAGAAAAAAACTCTTGCTCATAGGACCAAAAACAGCATGTGTCTCAACTCCATTTAGGACTGGGAAAGAAACGCTAGCTCGCCTTACAAGAAAGACACTCTGCTTTTGAGAAAAGAGCACTCTTCTAATATACTGTGTTTCCTACAGGGAAAGAACAGTGAGCTTGCTCAGAACAAAGAACTGTGCTTCCTACACACATGGCCGTATCTAGTTCAATTCTGCTTAGGAACCTGACAAGAACAGTAGATCCTCTTCAGTGCAATACACTGTACATGCTGGGAACAGACGCCAGTGCTATTTGCCCTGTGTAAAACAATGGGAGCACAATAGTGACTCTTCTTACCAGAAAACAACTCTTGCTCGTAGGAACAGAAACTGCATGTGACTCAACTCCATTTAAGACTGGGAAACAAACGCTAGCTCGCCTTACAAGAAACACACTCTGCTTTTGAAAAAAGAGCACTCTTCTACTCTACTGTGTTTACTATGTGGTCCTAACAGTGAGCTTGCTCAGAACAAAAAAACTGTGCTTCCTCCACACACGGCCATATCTAGTTCAATTCTGCTTAGAACCTGACATGAACAGTAGATCCTCTTCAGTCCAATACACTGTACTTGCTGGAAACAGACAAGAGTGCTATTTGTCCTGTGTTTGGCAATGGCAGCACAATAGTGACTATTCTTACGAGAAAAGAACTCTTGCTCGTAGGACCAGAAACTGCATGTGATTCAACTCCATTTAGGACTGGGAAACAAACGCTCGCTCGCTTTACAAGAAACACACTCTTCTTTTGAGAAAAGAGCACTCTTCTACTCTACTGTGTTTCCTATGGGGTCCAAACAGTGAGCTTGCTCAGAACAAAAGAATTGTGCTTCCTACACACATCGACCATATCTAGTTCAACTCTGCTTTGGAAACTGACAAGAACAGAAGCTGCTCTTCAGTCCAATACACTGTACTTGCTGGGAACAGACGCGAGTGCTATTTGCACTGTGTATGGCAATGGGAGCACAATAGTGACTTCCTTACCAGCAAACAACTCTTGCTCGTAGGACCAGAAACTGCATGTGATTCAACTCCATATAGAACTGGGAAACAAACGCTAGCTCGCCTTACAAGAAATACACTCTGATTTTGAGAAAAGAGCACTCTTCTACTCTACTGTGTTTCCTATAGGGCCAGAACAGTGAGCTTGCTCAGAACAAAAGAACTGTGCTTCCTACACACACGGCCATATCTAGTTCAACTCGGCTTAGGAACCTGACAAGAACAGTAGATCCTCTTCAGTCCAATACACTGTACATGCTGGGAACAGACGCGTGTGCTATTTGCCCTGTGTATGACAATGGGAGCACAATAGTTACTCTTCTTACCAGAACACAACTCTTGTTCGTAGGACCAGAAAGTGCATGTGATTCAACTCCATTTAGGACTGTGAAACAAACACTAACTCGCCTTACAAGAAACACACTCTGAGTTAGAGAAAAAAGCACTCTTCTACTCTATTGTGTTTCCTAAGAGGTCCGAACAGTGAACTTGCTCAGAACAAAAGAACTGTGCTTCGTACACACAAGGCCATATCTAGTTCATTTCTGCTTAGGAACCTGACAAGAACAGTAGATCCTCTTCAGTACAATACACTGTACTTGCTGGGAAGAGATTCCAGTACTATTTGTCCTATGTATGGCAATGGCAGCGCAATATTGACTCTTCTTACCAGAAAACAACTCTTGCTCATAGGACCGGAAACTGCCTGTGATTGAACTCCATTTAGGACTAGGAAACAAACGCTAGCTCGCCTTACAAGAAACACACTCTGCTCATGAGAAAAGAGCACTCTTCTACACTACTGTGTTTCCTATGAGGTCCGAACAGTGAGCTTGCTGAGAACAAAAAATCGAGCTTCCTTCACACACCGCCACACCTAGTTCAATTCTGCTTAGGAACCTGACAAGAACAGTAGATCCTCTTCAGTCCAATACAACGTACTGCTGGGAACAGACAATAGTGCTATTTGTCCTGTGTATGGCAATGGCAGTGCAATAGTGACTCTTCTTACCACAAAACAACTCTTGCTCGTAGGACCAGAAACTGCATGTGATTCAACTCCATTTAGGACTGGGAAACAAACACTAGCTCGCCTTACAAGAAACACACTCTGCTTTATTGAAAAGACCACTCTTCTACTCTACTGTGTTTCCTATAGGGACAGAACAGTGAGCTTGCTCAGAACAAAAGAACTGTGCTTCCTACACACACAGACCATATGTAGTTCAACTCTGCTTAGGAAACTGACAAGAACAGTACCTCCTCTTCAGTCCGATATGCTGTACTTCCTGGGATCAGAAACGAGTGCTATTTGCACTGTGTATGGCAATGGGAGCGTAATAGAGACTTTCCTTACCAGAAAACAACTCTTGCTCGTAGGACCAGAAACTGCATGTGATTCAACTCAATTTAGGACTGGGAAACAAATGCTAGCTCGCCTTACATGAAACACACTCTGCTTTTGAGAAAAGAGCACTCTTCTACTCTACTGTCTTTCCTGTGGGGTCCGAACAGTGAGCTTGCTCAGAATAAAAGAACTGTGCTTCCTACACACACGAGCCATATCTAGTTCAACTCTGCTTAGAAAACTGACAAGAACAGTAGCTCCTCTTCAGTCCAATACACTGTACTTGCTGGGAACAGACGCCAGTGCTATTTGCACTGTGTATGGATATTGGAGCACAATAGTGACTCGTCTTACCAGAAAACAACTCTTGCTCGTAGGACAAAAAACTGCATGTGACTCAACTCCATTTATGACTTGGAACCATCGGTAGCTCGCCTTCCAAGAAACACACTCTGCTTTTGAGGAAAGAGCACTCTATACTCTATTGTGTTTCCTATGGGTCCCGAACAGTGAGCTTGCTCAGAACAAAAAAACTGTGCTTCCCACACACATGGCCATATCTAGTTCAAGTCTGCTTAGGAACCTGACAAGAACAGTAGATCCTCTTCCATCCAATACACTGTACTTCCTGGGAACAGACGCCAGTGCTATTTGTCCTGTGTATGGCAATGACAGCTCAATAGTGACTCCTCTTACCAGAAACAACTCTTGCTCCTAGGACCAGAAACTGCATGGGATTCAACTCCATTTAGGACTGGGAAACAAACACTAGCTCGCCTTACAAGAAACACACTCTGCTTTTGAGAAAAGAGCCCTCTTCTACTCTAAAGTGTTTCCTGTAGGGCCAGAACAGTGAGCTTGCTCAGAACAAAAGAAATGTGCTTCCAACACACACGGCCATATCTAGTTCAATTCTGATTAGGAACCTGACAAGAACAGTAGATCCTCTTCAGTCCAATACACTGTACTTGCTGGGAACAGACGGCAGTGCTATTTGTCCTGTGTATGGCATTGGCAGCACAATAGTGACTATTCTTACCATAAAAAACTCTTGCACGTAGCACCAGAAACTGCATGTGATTCAACTCCATGTAGGACTGGGAAACAAACGCTAGCTCGCCTTACAAGAAAAACACTCTGCTTTAGAGAAAAGAGCACTCTTCTACTCTACTGTGTTTCCTATAGGGCCAGAACAGTGAGCTTGCTCAGAACAAAAGAACTGTGCTTTCTACACACACGGGCCATATCTAGTTCAACTCTGCTTAGGAAACTGACAAGAACAGTAGCTCCTCTTCAGTCCAATACACTGTACTTGCTGGGAACAGACGCGCGTGCTATTTGCACTGTGTATGTCAATGGGAGCGCAATAGTGACTTTCCTTACCAGAAAACAACTCTTGCTCGTAGGACCAGAAACTGTATGTGATTCAACGCCATTTAGGACTGGGAAACAATTGCTAGCTCGCCTTACAAGAAACACAATCTGCTTTAGAGAAAAGAGCACTCTTCTACTCTACTGTGTTTCCTATGGGGTCCGAACAGTGAACTTGCTCAGAACAAAAAAACTGTGCTTCCTACACACACGGCCATATCTAGTTCAATTCTGCTTATAAACCTGACAAGAACAGTAGATCCTCTTCAGTCCAATACACTGTACTTCCTGGCAACAGACGCCAGTGCTATTTGTCCTTTGTATGGCAATGGCAGCGCAATAGTGACTCTTCTTACCAGAAAACAACTCTTGCTCGTAGGACAAAAAACTGCATGTGATTCAACTCCATTTAGGACTGGGAAACAAAGGCTAGCTCGCCTTACAAGAAACACACTCTGCTTTAGAGAAAAGAGCACTCTTCTACTCTACTGTGTTTCCTGTAGGGCCAGAACAGTGACCTTGCTCAGAACAAAAGAACTGTGCTTCCTACACACGGGCCATATCTAGTTCAACTCTGCTTAGGAAACTGACAAGAGCAGTAGCTCCTCTTCAGTCCGATACACTGTAATTGCTGGGAACAGACGCGAGTGCTATTTGCACTGTGTATGGCAATGGGAGCACAAAGTGACTTTCCTTACCAGAAAACAACTCTTGCTTGTAGGACCAGAAACTGCATGGGATTCAACTCCATTTAGGACTGGGAAACAAATGCTACCTTCCCTTACATGAAACACACTCTGCTTTTGAGAAAAGAGCACTCTTCTACTTTACTGTGTTTCCTATGGGGTCCAAAGAGTGAGCTTGCTCAGAACAAAAAACTGTGCTTCCTACACACGGACAATATCTAGTTCAACTCTGCTTAGGAAACTGCCAAGAACAGTAGCTCCTCTTCAGTCCGATACACTGTACTTGCTGTGAACAGACGCGAGTGCTATTTGCACTGTGTATGGCAATGGGAGCACAACAGTTACTTCCTTACCAGAAAACAACTCTTGCTCGTAGGACCAGAAACTGCATGTGATTCAACTCCATTTAGGACTGGGAAAGAAACGCTAGCTCGCCTTAGAAGAAACACACTCTGCTTTTGAGAAAAGAGCACTCTTCTACGCTACTGTGTTTCCTATCGGGCCAGAACAGTGAGCTTGCTGAGAACAAAAGAACTGTGCTTCCTACACACACGGACCATATCTAGTTCAACTCTGCTTAGGAAACTGACAAGAACAGTAGCTCCTATTCAGTCCAATACACTGTACTTGCTGGGAACAGACGCGAGTGCTATTTGCACTGTCTATGGCAATTGGAGCACAATAGTGACTCTTCTTACCAGAAAACAACTCTTGCTCGTAGGACAAAAAACTGCATGTGACTCAACTCCATTTAGGCCTGGGAAACAAATGCGAGTTCGCCTTACAAGAAACACACTCTGCTTTTGAGAAAAGAGCACTCTTCTACTCAAGTGTGTTTCCATTAAGACCAAAACAGTGAGCTTGCTCAGAACAAAAGAACTGTGCTTCCTACACATACGGTCATATCTAGTTCAATTCAGCTTAGGAAATTGACAAGAATAGTAGATCCTCTTCAGTACAATACACTGTACTTGCTGGGAACAGATGCCAGTGCTATTTGTCCTGTGTATGGCAATGGCAGCGCAATAGTGACTATTCTTACCATAAAACAACTCTTGCTCGTAGGACCAGAAACTGCATGTGATTCAACTCCATTTAGGACTGGGAAACAAACGCAAGCTTGCCTTACAAGAAACACACCCTGCTTTTGAGAAAAGAGCACTCTTCTACTCTACTGTGTTTCCTATGTGGTCAAAACAGTGAGCTTGCTCAGAACAAAAGAACTGAGCTTCCTACACACACGGGCCATATCTCGTTCAACTCTGCTTAGGAAACTGACAACAACAGTAGCTACTCTTC
Source organism: Peromyscus eremicus (assembly GCF_949786415.1). Taxonomy (NCBI): domain Eukaryota; kingdom Metazoa; phylum Chordata; class Mammalia; order Rodentia; family Cricetidae; genus Peromyscus; species Peromyscus eremicus. Next base: position 40,249 of record NW_026735456.1, on the reverse strand, counting down.
AGTCCGATACACTGTACTTGCTGGGAACAGACGCGAGTGCTATGTGCTCTGTGCATGGCAATGGGAGCACAATAGTGACTCTTCTTACCAGAAAACAATTCTTGCTCGTAGGACCAGAAACTGCATGAGATTCAACACCATTTAGGACTGGGAAACAAACGCTAGCTTGCATTACAAGAAACACACTCTGCTTTTGAGAAAAGAGCCCTCTTATACTCTAAAGTGTTTCCTATAGGGCCAGAACAGTGAGCTTGCTCAGAAAAAAAAAAACTGTGCATCCTACACACACGGGCCATATCTAGTTCAACTCTGCTTAGGAAACTGACAAAAACAGTTGCTCCTCTTCAGTCCGGTACACTGTACTAGCTGGGAACACACGCGAGTGTTATTTGCACTATGTATGGCAATGGGAGCGCCATAGTGACTTTCCTTAACAGAAAACAACTCTTGCTCATAGAAACAGAAACTGCATGGGATTCAACTCCATTTAGGACTGGGAAAGAAATGCTAGCTCGCCTTACAAGAAAAACTCTGTGCTTTTGACAAAAGAGCATTCTTCTACTATACTGTGTTTCCTATAGGGCCAGATGAGTGAGCTTCCTCAGAACAAAAGAACTGTGCTTCCTGCACACAGGGGCCATATCTATTCAATTCTGCTTAGGAAACTGACAAGAACAGTAGATCCTCTTCAGTCCAATACACTGTACATGCTGGGAACAGACGCCAGTACTATTTGCCCTGTGTATGACAATGGGAGCACAATAGTGACTCTTCTTACCAGAAAACAACTCTTATTCCTAGGACCAGAAACTGCATGTGACTCAACTCCATTTAGGACTGGGAAACAAACGCTAGCTCGCCTTACAAGAAATACACTCTGCTTTTGAGAAAAGAGCACTCTTCTACTCTACTGTGTTTCCTGTAGGGCCAGAACAGTGAGCTTGCTCAGAACAAAAGATCTGTGCTTCCTACACACACGGCCATATCTAGTTCAACTCTGCTTAGGAAACCGACAAGAACAGTAGCTCCTCTTCAGTCCGACACACTGTAATTGCTGGGAACAGACGCGAGTGCTATTTGCACTGTGTATGGCAATTGAACGAAATAGTGACTCTTCTTACCAGAAAACAACTCTTGCTCGTAGAAACAGAAACTGCATGGGATTCATCTCCATTTAGGACTGGGAAACAAACACTAGCTCGCCTTACAAGAAACACACCCTGCTTTTGAGAAAAGAGCACTCTTCTACCCTACTGTGTTTCCTATGTGGTCAAAACAGTGAGCTTGGTCAGAACAAAAGAACTGTGCTTCCTACACACACGGGCCATATCTAGTTCAATTCTGCTTAGGAAATTGACAAGAACAGTAGCTCCTATTCAGTCCAATACACTGTACTTGCTGGGAAAAGACGCAAGTGCTATTTGCACTGTGTATGGCAATTGGAGCACAATAGTGACTCTTCTTACCAGAAAACAACTCTTGCTCGTAGGAGCAAAAACTGCATGTGACTCAACTCCATTTAGGACTGGGAAACAAACGTGAGCTCGCCTTACAAGAAACACACTCTGCTTTTGAGAAAAGAGCACTCTTCTACTCTACTGTGTTTCCTATAGGGCCAAAACAGTGAGCTTGCTCAGAACAAAAGAACTGTGCTTTCTAAACACACGGTCATATCTAGTTCAATTCTGCTTAGGAAACTGACAAGAATAGTAGATCCTCTTCAGTCCAAAACACTGTACTTGCTGGGAACAGACGCGAGTGCTATATGCCCTGTGTATGACAGTGGGAGCAAAATAGTGACTCTTCTTACCAGAAAACAACTCTTGCACCTAGGACTAGAAACTGCATGGGATTCAACTCCATTTAAGACTGGGAAACAAATGCTAGCTCGCCTTACAAGAAACACACTCTGCTTTTGAGAAGAGAGCACTCTTCTACTCTACTGTGTTTCCTATGGGGTCCAAACAGTGAGCTTGCTCAGAACAAAAGAACTGTGCTTCCTACACACACGGACCATATCTAGTTCAACTCTGCTTAGGAACCTGACAAGAACAGTAGCTCCTCTTCAGTCCTATACACTGTACTTGCTGTGAACAGACGCGAGTGCTATTTGCACTGTGTATGGCAATTGGAGCACAATAGTGACTCGTCTTACCAGAAAACAACTCTTGCTCGTAGGACAAAAAACTGCATGTGACTCAACTCCATTTAGGCCTGGGAAACAAATGCGAGTTCGCCTTACAAGAAACACACTCTGCTTTTGAGAAAAGAGCACTCTTCTACTCAAGTGTGTTTCCATTAAGACCAAAACAGTGAGCTTGCTCAGAACAAAAGAACTGTGCTTCCTACACATACGGTCATATCTAGTTCAATTCTGCTTAGGAAATTGACAAGAATAGTAGATCCTCTTCAGTGCAATACACTGTACTTGCTGGGAACAGATGCCAGTGCTATTTGTCCTGTGTATGGCAATGGCAGCGCAATAGTGACTATTCTTACCATAAAACAACTCTTGCTCGTAGGACCAGAAACTGCATGTGATTCAACTCCATTTAGGACTGGGAAACAAACGCAAGCTCGCCTTACAAGAAACACACCCTGCTTTTGAGAAAAGAGCACTCTTCTACTCTACTGTGTTTCCTATGTGGTCAAAACAGTGAGCTTGCTCAGAACAAAAGAACTGAGCTTCCTACACACACGGGCCATATCTCGTTCAACTCTGCTTAGGAAACTGACAACAACAGTAGCTACTCTTCAGTCCGATACACTGTACTTGCTGGGAACAGACGCGAGTGCTATGTGCTCTGTGCATGGCAATGGGAGCACAATAGTGACTCTTCTTACCAGAAAACAACTCTTGCTCGTAGGACCAGAAACTGCATGAGATTCAACACCATTTAGGACTGGGAAACAAACGCTAGCTCGCATTACAAGAAACACACTCTGCTTTTGAGAAAAGAGCCCTCTTATACTCTAAAGTGTTTCCTATAGGGCCAGAACAGTGATCTTGCTCAGAAAAAAAAAAAAAACTGTGCTTCCTACACACACGGGCCATATCTAGTTCAACTCTGCTTAGGAAACTGACAAAAACAGTAGCTCCTCTTCAGTACGATACCCTGTACTAGCTGGGAACACACGCGAGTGCTATTTGCACTGTGTATGGCAATGGGAGCACAATAGTGACTATTCTTACCACAAAGCAACTCTTGCTCGTAGGACCAGAAACTGCATGTGATTCAACTCCATTTAGGACTGGGAACCAAATGCTAGCTCGCCTTACATGAAACACACTCTGCTTTTGAGAAAAGAGCACTCTTCTACTCTACTGTGTTTCCTATGGGTCCGAACAGTGAGCTTGCTCAGAACAAAAGAACTGTGCTTCCTACACACACGGGCCATATCTAGTTCAACTCTGCTTAGGAAACTGACAAGAACAGTAGCTCCTCTTCAGTCCAATTCACTGTACATGCTAGGAACAGAAGCCAGGACTATTTGCTCTGTGTATGACAATGGGAGCGCAATAGTGACTCTTCTTACCAGAAAACAACTCTTGCTCGTAGGACCAGAAACTGCATGTGATTCAACTCCATTTAGGACTGCAAAACAAACACTAGCTCGCCTTACAAGAAACACACTCTGCTTTTGAGAAAAGAGCACTCTTCTACTTTACTGTGTTTCCTATGGGGTCCAAAGAGTGAGCTTGCTCAGAACAAAAAACTGTGCTTCCTACACACGGACAATATCTAGTTCAACTCTGCTTAGGAAACTGCCAAGAACAGTAGCTCCTCTTCAGTCCGATACACTGTACTTGCTGTGAACAGACGCGAGTGCTATTTGCACTGTGTATGGCAATGGGAGCACAACAGTTACTTCCTTACCAGAAAACAACTCTTGCTCGTAGGACCAGAAACTGCATGTGATTCAACTCCATTTAGGACTGGGAAAGAAACGCTAGCTCGCCTTAGAAGAAACACACTCTGCTTTTGAGAAAAGAGCACTCTTCTACTCTACTGTGTTTCCTATCGGGCCAGAACAGTGAGCTTGCTGAGAACAAAAGAACTGTGCTTCCTACACACACGGACCATATCTAGTTCAACTCTGCTTAGGAAACTGACAAGAACAGTAGCTCCTATTCAGTCCAATACACTGTACTTGCTGGGAACAGACGCGAGGGCTATTTGCACTGTGTATGGCAATTGGAGCACAATAGTGACTCTTCTTACCAGAAAACAACTCTTGCTTGTAGGAGCAAAAACTGCATGTGACTCAACTCCATTTAGGACTGGGAAACAAACGTGAGATCGCCTTACAAGAAACACACTCTGCTTTTGAGAAAAGAGCACTCTTCTACTCTACTGTGTTTCCTATAGGGCCAAAACAGTGAGCTTGTTCAGAACAAAAGAACTGTGCTTCCTAAACACATGGTCATATCTAGTTCAATTCTGCTTAGGAAACTGACAAGAATGGTAGATCCTCTTCAGTCCAAAACACTGTACTTGCTGGGAACAGACGCGAGTGCTATATGCCCTGTGTATGACAATGGGAGCACAATAGTGACTCTTCTTACCAGAAAACAACTCTTGCACCTAGGACCAGAAACTGCATGGGATTCAACTCCATTTAAGACTTGGAAACAAATGCTAGCTCGCCTTACAAGAAACACACTCTGCTTTTGAGAAGAGAGCACTCTTCTACTCTACTGTGTTTCCTATGGGGTCCAAACAGTGAGCTTGCTCAGAACAAAAGAACTGTGCTTCCTACACACACGGACCATATCTAGTTCAACTCTGCTTAGGAACCTGACAAGAACAGTAGCTCCTCTTCAGTCCAATACACTGTACTTGCTGGGAACAGACACGAGTGCTATTTGCACTGTGTATGGCAATTGGAGCACAATAGTGACTCGTCTTACCAGAAAACAACTCTTGCTCGTAGGACAAAAAACTGCATGTGACTCAACTCCATTTAGGCCTGGGAAACAAATGCGAGTTCGCCTTACAAGAAACACACTCTGCTTTTGAGAAAAGAGCACTCTTCTACTCAAGTGTGTTTCCATTAAGACCAAAACAGTGAGCTTGCTCAGAACAAAAGAACTGTGCTTCCTACACATACGGTCATATCTAGTTCAATTCAGCTTAGGAAATTGACAAGAATAGTAGATCCTCTTCAGTACAATACACTGTACTTGCTGGGAACAGATGCCAGTGCTATTTGTCCTGTGTATGGCAATGGCAGCGCAATAGTGACTATTCTTACCATAAAACAACTCTTGCTCGTAGGACCTGAAACTGCATGTGATTCAACTCCATTTAGGACTGGGAAACAAACGCAAGCTTGCCTTACAAGAAACACACCCTGCTTTTGAGAAAAGAGCACTCTTCTACTCTACTGTGTTTCCTATGTGGTCAAAACAGTGAGCTTGCTCAGAACAAAAGAACTGAGCTTCCTACACACACGGGCCATATCTCGTTCAACTCTGCTTAGGAAACTGACAACAACAGTAGCTACTCTTCAGTCCGATACACTGTACTTGCTGGGAACAGACGCGAGTGCTATGTGCTCTGTGCATGGCAATGGGAGCACAATAGTGACTCTTCTTACCAGAAAACAATTCTTGCTCGTAGGACCAGAAACTGCATGAGATTCAACACCATTTAGGACTGGGAAACAAACGCTAGCTTGCATTACAAGAAACACACTCTGCTTTTGAGAAAAGAGCCCTCTTATACTCTAAAGTGTTTCCTATAGGGCCAGAACAGTGAGCTTGCTCAGAAAAAAAAAACTGTGCATCCTACACACACGGGCCATATCTAGTTCAACTCTGCTTAGGAAACTGACAAAAACAGTTGCTCCTCTTCAGTCCGGTACACTGTACTAGCTGGGAACACACGCGAGTGTTATTTGCACTATGTATGGCAATGGGAGCGCCATAGTGACTTTCCTTAACAGAAAACAACTCTTGCTCGTAGAAACAGAAACTGCATGGGATTCAACTCCATTTAGGACTGGGAAAGAAATGCTAGCTCGCCTTACAAGAAAAACTCTGTGCTTTTGACAAAAGAGCATTCTTCTACTATACTGTGTTTCCTATAGGGCCAGATGAGTGAGCTTCCTCAGAACAAAAGAACTGTGCTTCCTGCACACAGGGGCCATATCTATTCAATTCTGCTTAGGAAACTGACAAGAACAGTAGATCCTCTTCAGTCCAATACACTGTACATGCTGGGAACAGACGCCAGTACTATTTGCCCTGTGTATGACAATGGGAGCACAATAGTGACTCTTCTTACCAGAAAACAACTCTTATTCCTAGGACCAGAAACTGCATGTGACTCAACTCCATTTAGGACTGGGAAACAAACGCTAGCTCGCCTTACAAGAAATACACTCTGCTTTTGAGAAAAGAGCACTCTTCTACTCTACTGTGTTTCCTGTAGGGCCAGAACAGTGAGCTTGCTCAGAACAAAAGATCTGTGCTTCCTACACACACGGCCATATCTAGTTCAACTCTGCTTAGGAAACCGACAAGAACAGTAGCTCCTCTTCAGTCCGACACACTGTAATTGCTGGGAACAGACGCGAGTGCTATTTGCACTGTGTATGGCAATTGGAGCGAAATAGTGACTCTTCTTACCAGAAAACAACTCTTGCTCGTAGAAACAGAAACTGCATGGGATTCATCTCCATTTAGGACTGGGAAACAAACACTAGCTCGCCTTACAAGAAACACACCCTGCTTTTGAGAAAAGAGCACTCTTCTACCCTACTGTGTTTCCTATGTGGTCAAAACAGTGAGCTTGGTCAGAACAAAAGAACTGAGCTTCCTACACACACGGGCCATATCTCGTTCAACTCTGCTTAGGAAACTGACAACAACAGTAGCTACTCTTCAGTCTGATACACTGTACTTGCTGGGAACAGACGCGAGTGCTATTTGCTCTGTGCATGGCAATTGGAGCGAAATAGTGACTCTTCTTACCAGAAAACAACTCTTGCTCGTAGAAACAGAAACTGCATGGGATTCATCTCCATTTAGGACTGGGAAACAAACACTAGCTCGCCTTACAAGAAACACACCCTGCTTTTGAGAAAAGAGCACTCTTCTACCCTACTGTGTTTCCTATGTGGTCAAAACAGTGAGCTTGGTCAGAACAAAAGAACTGAGCTTCCTACACACACGGGCCATATCTCGTTCAACTCTGCTTAGGAAACTGACAACAACAGTAGCTACTCTTCAGTCTGATACACTGTACTTGCTGGGAACAGACGCGAGTGCTATTTGCACTGTGTATGGCAATGGGAGCACAACAGTTACTTCCTTACCAGAAAACAACTCTTGCTCGTAGGACCAGAAACTGCATGTGATTCAACTCCATTTAGGACTGGGAAACAAACGCTAGCTCGCCTTACAAGAAACACACTCTGCTTTTGAGAAAAGAGCACTCTTCTACTCTACTGTGTTTCCTATGTGGTCCAAACAGGGAACTTGCTCAGAAAAAAAAAATTGTGCTTCCTCCACACACGGCCATATCTAGTTCAATTCTGCTTAGGAACCTGACATGAACAGTAGATCGTCTTCAGTCCAATACACTTTACTTGCTGGGTACAGACAACAGTGCTATTTGTCCTGTGTATGGCAATGGCAGCACAATAGTGACTCTTCTTACGAGAAAAGATCTCTTGCTCGTAGGACCAGAAACTGCATGGGATTCAACTCCATTTAGGACTGGGAAACAAACGCTAGCTCGCCTTACAAGAAACACACTCTGCTTTTGAGAAAAGAGCACTCTTCTACTCTAAAGTGTTTCCTATAGGGCCAGAACAGTGAGCTTGCTGAGAACAAAAGAACTGTGCTTCCTACACACACGGGCCATATCTAGTTCAACTCTGCTTAGGAAACTAACAAGAACAGTAGCTCCTCTTCAGTCCGATACACTGTAATAGCTTGGAACACAGGCGAGTGCTATTTGCACTGTGAATGTCAATGAGAGCGCAATAGTGACTTTCTTACCAGAAAACAACTCTTGCTCGTAGGACTAGAAACTGCATGTGATTCAACTCCATTTAGGACTGGGAAACAAATGCTAGCTCGCCTTACATGAAACACACACTGCTTTTGAGAAAAGAGCACTCTTCTACTCTACTGTGTTTCCTATGGGGTCCGAAAAGTGAGCTTGCTCAGAACAAAAGAACTGTGCTTCCTACACACACGGGCCATATCTAGTTCAACTCTGCTTAGGAAACTGACATGAACAGTAGATCCTCTTCAGTCCAATACACTGTACTTGCTGGGAACAGATGCAAGTGCTATTTGCACTGTGTATGGCAATGGGAGTGCAATAGTGACTCTTCTTACCAGAAAAAAACTCTTGCTCATAGGACCAAAAACAGCATGTGTCTCAACTCCATTTAGGACTGGGAAAGAAACGCTAGCTTGCCTTACAAGAAAGACACTCTGCTTTTGAGAAAAGAGCACTCTTCTAATATACTGTGTTTCCTACAGGGAAAGAACAGTGAGCTTGACCAGAACAAAGAACTGTGCTTCCTACACACATGGCCGTATCTAGTTCAATTCTGCTTAGGAACCTGACAAGAACAGTAGATCCTCTTCAGTGCAATACACTGTACATGCTGGGAACAGACGCCAGTGCTATTTGCCCTGTGTAAAACAATGGGAGCACAATAGTGACTCTTCTTACCAGAAAACAACTCTTGCTCGTAGGAACAGAAACTGCATGTGACTCAACTCCATTTAAGACTGGGAAACAAACGCTAGCTCGCCTTACAAGAAACACACTCTGCTTTTGAAAAAAGAGCACTCTTCTACTCTACTGTGTTTACTATGTGGTCCTAACAGTGAGCTTGCTCAGAACAAAAAAACTGTGCTTCCTCCACACACGGCCATATCTAGTTCAATTCTGCTTAGAACCTGACATGAACAGTAGATCCTCTTCAGTCCAATACACTGTACTTGCTGGAAACAGACAAGAGTGCTATTTGTCCTGTGTTTGGCAATGGCAGCACAATAGTGACTATTCTTACGAGAAAAGAACTCTTGCTCGTAGGACCAGAAACTGCATGTGATTCAACTCCATTTAGGACTGGGAAACAAACGCTCGCTCGCTTTACAAGAAACACACTCTTCTTTTGAGAAAAGAGCACTCTTCTACTCTACTGTGTTTCCTATGGGGTCCAAACAGTGAGCTTGCTCAGAACAAAAGAATTGTGCTTCCTACACACATCGACCATATCTAGTTCAACTCTGCTTTGGAAACTGACAAGAACAGAAGCTGCTCTTCAGTCCAATACACTGTACTTGCTGGGAACAGACGCGAGTGCTATTTGCACTGTGTATGGCAATGGGAGCACAATAGTGACTTCCTTACCAGCAAACAACTCTTGCTCGTAGGACCAGTAACTGCATGTGATTTAACTCCATTTAGGACTGGGAAACAAACGCTAGCTCGCCTTACAAGAAACACACTCTGCTTTTGAGAAAAGAGCACTCTTCTACTCTAAAGTTTTTCCTATAGGGCCAGAACAGTGAGCTTGCTGAGAACAAAAGAACTGTGTTTCCTACACACACGGGCCATATCTATTTCAACTCTGCTTAGGAAACTAACAAGAACAGTAGCTCCTCTTCAGTCCGATACACTGTAATAGCTGGGAACACACGCGAGTGCTATTTGCACTGTGTATGTCAATGAGAGCGCAATAGTGACTTTCCTTACCAGAAAACAACTCTTGCTCGTAGGAACAGAAACTGCATGTGATTCAACTCCATTTAGGACTGGGAAACAAATGCTAGCTCGCCTTACATGAAACACACACTGCTTTTGAGAATAGAGCACTCTTCTACTCTACTGTGTTTCCTATGGGGTCCGAAAAGTGAGCTTGCTCAGAACAAAAGAACTGTGCTTCCTACACACACGGGCCATTTCTAGTTCAGCTCTGCTTAGGAAACTGACAAGAACAGTAGCTCCTCTTCAGTCCGATACACTGTACTTGCTGGGAATGGACCGAGTGCTATTTGCACTATGTATGGCAATGGGAGCACAATAGTGACTTTCCTTACCAGAAAACAACTCTTGCTCGTAGGACCAGAAACTGCATGTGATTCAACTCCATTTAGGACTGGGAAACAAATGCTAGCTCGCCTTACATGAAACACACTCTGCTTTTGAGAAAAGAGCACTCTTCTACTCTACTGTGTTTCCTATGGGGTCCAAACAGTGAGCTTGCTCAGAACAAAAGAACTGTGCTTTCTACACACACGGGCCATATCTAGTTCAACTCTGCTTAGAAAACTGACAAGAACAGTAGCTCCTCTTCAGTCCAATACACTGTTCTTGCTGGGAATAGACGTGAGTGCTATTTGCACTGTTTATGGCAAAGGGAGAAAAATAGTGACTTTCCTTTCCAGAAAACATCCCTTGTTGGTTGGACCAGAAACTGCATGTGATTCAACTCCATTTTGGACTGGGAAACACACGCTAGCTCGCCTTACAAGAAACTCATTCTGCTTTTGAGAAAAGAGCACTCTTCTATTCTACTGTATTTCCTATGGGGTCCGAACAGTGAGCTTGCCCAGAACAAAAGAACTGTGTTTCCTACACACACGGGCCATATCTAGTTCAACTCTGCTTAGGAAACTGACAAGAACATTAGCTCCTCAACAGTCCGATACACTGTACTTGCTGGGAACGGACCGAGTGCTATTTGCACTATGTATGGCAATGGGAGCGCAATAGTGACTTTCCTTACCAGAAAACAACTCTTGCTCGTAGGACCAGAAACTACATGTGATTCAACTGCATTTAGGACTGGGAAAGAAACGCTAGCTCGCCTTACATGAAACACACTCTGCTTTTGATAAAAGAGCACTCTTCTACTCTACTGTGTTTCCTATCGGGTCTGAACAGTGAGTTTGCTCAGAACAAAAGAAATGTGCTTCCTACACACACGGGCCATATCTAGTTCAACTCTGCTTAGGAAACTGACAAGAACATTAGCTCCTCTTCAGTCCAATACACTGTACTTGCTGGGAACAGATGGGAGTGCTATTTGCACTGTGTACGGCAATGGGAGCACAACAGTGACTTTCCTTACCAGAAAACAACTCTTGCTCGTAGGACCAGAAACTGCATGTGATTCAACTCCATTTAGGACTGGGAAAAAAAACACTAGCTCGCCTTACAAGAAACACACTCTGCTTTTGATAAAAGAGCACTCTTCTACTCTACTGTGTTTTCTATTGGGCCAGAACAGTGAGCTTGGTCAGAACAAAAGAACTGTGCTTCCTACAATCACGGCCATATGTAGATCAATTCTGCTTAGGAACCTGACATGAAGTGTAGATCCTCTTCAGTCCAATACAGTGTACTTGCTGGGAACAGACAACAGTGCTATTTATCCTGTGTATGGCAATGGCAGCACAATAGTGACTCTTCTTACCAGAACACAACTCTTGCTCGTAGGACCAGAAACTGCATGGGATTCAACTCCATTTAGGACTGGGAAACAAATGCTAGCTCGCCTTCCAAGAAACACCCTCTGCTTTTGAGAAAAGAGCACTCTTCTACTCTACTGTGTTTCCTGTAGGGCCAGAACAGTGAGCTTGCTCAGAACAAAAGAACTGTGCTTCCTACACACACGGCCATATCTAGTTCAATTCTGATTAGGAACCTGACAAGAACAGTAGATCCTCTTCAGTCCAATACACTGTACTTGCTGGGAACAGATGCCAGTGCTATTTGCACTGTGTATGGCAATGGGAGCCCAAGAGTGACTCTTCTTACCAGAAAAAACTCTTGCTCATAGGACCAGAAACTGCATGTAATTCAACTCCATTTAGGACTGGGAAACAAACACTAGCTCACCTTACCAGAAACACACTCTGCTCTTGAGAAAAGAGCACTCTTCTACTCTACTGTGTTTCCTATGGGGTCCAAACAGTGAGCTTGCTCAGAACAGAAAACTGTGCTTCCTACACACGGACCACATCTAGTTCAACTCTGCTTAGGAAATTGACAAGAACAGTAGCTCCTTTTCAGTCCGATACACTGTAATTGCTGGGAACAGACGGGTGTGCTATTTGCACTGTGTATGGCAATGGGAGCGCAATAGTGACTTTCCTTACCAGAAAACAACTCTTGCTCGTAGGACCAGAAACTGCATGTGAATCAACTCCATTTAGGACTGGGAAACAAATGCTAGCTCGCCTTACAAGAAACACACTCTGCTTTTGAGAAAAGAGCACTCTTCTACTCTACTGTTTTTCCGATGTGGTCACAACAGTGAGCTTGCGCAAAACAAAAGAACTGAGCATCCTACACACACGGGCCATATCTCGTTCAACTCTGCTTAGGAAACTGACAAGAACAATAGCTCCTCTTCAGTCCGATACACTGTACTTGCTGGGAACAGACGCGAGTGCTATTTGCACTGTGTATGGTAATGGGAGCACAATAGTGACTTCCTTACCATAAAACAACTCTTGCTCGTAGGACCAGTAACTGCATGTGATTTAACTCCATTTAAGACTGGGAAACAACCACTAGCTCGCCTTACAAGAAACACACTCTGCTTTTGAGAAAAGAGCACTGTTCTACTCTACTGTGTTTCCTATAGGGCCAGAACAGTGAGCTTGCTGAGAACAAAAGAACTGTGCTTCCTACACACACGGACCATATCTAGTTCAACTATGCTTTGGAAACTGACAAGAACAGTAGCTCCTATTCAGTCCAATACACTGTACTTGCTGGGAACAGACGCGAGTGCTATTTGCACTGTGTATGGCAATAGGAGCGCAATAGTGACTCTTCTTACCAGAAAACAACTCTTGCTCGTGGGACCAAAAACTGCATGTGACTCAACTCCATTTAGGACTGGAAAACAAACGCTAGCTCGCCTTACAAGAAACACTCTCTGCTTTAGAGAAAAGAGCACTCTTCTACTCTACTGTGTTTCCTATAGGGCCAGAACAGTGAGCTTGCTGAGAACAAAAGAACTGTGCTTCCTGCACACACGGCCACATCTAGTTCAACTCTGCTTAGGAACCTGACAAGAACAGTAGATCCTCTTCAGTCCAATACACTGTACATGCTGGGAACCGACGACAGTGCTATTTGCCCTGTATATGACAATTGGAGCGCAATAGTGACTCTTCTTGCCAGAAAACAACTCTTGCTCATAGGACCAGAAACTGCATGTGATTCAACTCCATTTAAGACTGGGAAACAAACGCGAGCTCACCTTAGAAGAAAAACACTCTGCTTTAGAGAAAAGAGCACTCTTCTACTCTACTGTGTTTCCTATGGGGTCCAAAAAGTGAGCTTGCTCAGAACAAAAGAACTGTGCTTCCTACACACATGGACCATATCTAGTTCAACTCTGCTTAGGAAACTGACAAGAACAGTAGCTCCTATTTAGTCCAATACACTGTACTTGCTGGGAACAGACAACAGTGCTATTTTCCTGTGTATGGCAATGGCAGCACAATAGTGACTCTTCTTACGAGAAAAGATCTCTTGCTCGTAGGACCAGAAACTGCATGGGATTCAACTCCATTTAGGACTGGGAAACAAACGCTAGCTCGCCTTACAAGAAACACACTCTGCTTTTGAGAAAAGAGCACTCTTCTACTCTAAAGTGTTTCCTATAGGGCCAGAACAGTGAGCTTGCTGAGAACAAAGGACTGTGCTTCCTACACACAAGGGCCATATCTAGTTCAACTCTGCTTAGGAAACTAACAAGAACAGTAGCTCCTCTTCAGTCCGATACACTGTAATAGCTGGGAACACACGCGAGTGCTCTTTGCACTTTGTATGTCAATGAGAGCGCAATAGTGACTTTCCTTACCAGAAAACAACTCTTGCTCATAGGACCAGAAACTGCCATGTGATTCAACTCCATTTAGGACTGGGAAACAAATGCTAGCTCGCCTTACATGAAACACACTCTAATTCAGAGAAAAGAGCACTCTTCTACTCTACTGTGTTTCCTATGGGTTCCGAAAAGTGACCTTGCTCAGAACAAAAGAACTGTGCTTCCTACACACACGGGCCATATCTAGTTCAACTCTGCTTAGGAAATTGACATGAACAGTAGATCCTCTTCAGTCCAATACACTGTACTTGCTGGGAACAGATGCAAGTGCTATTTGCACTGTGTATGGCAATGGGAGTGCAATAGTGACTCTTCTTACCAGAAAAAAACTCTTGCTCATAGGACCAAAAACTTCATGTGTCTCAACTCCATTTAGAACTGGGAAAGAAACGCTAGCTCGCCTTACAGGAAAAACACTCTGCTTTTGAGAAAAGAGCATTCTTCTAATATACTGTGTTTCCTTTAGGGCCAGAACAGTGAGCTTCCTCAGAACAAAAGAACTGTGCTTCCTGCACACATGGGCCATATCTATTCAATTATGCTTAGGAAACTGACAAGAACAGTAGATCCTCTTCAGTCCAATACACTGTACATGCTGGGAACAGACGCCAGTACTATTTGCCCTGTGTATGACAATGGGAGCACAATAGTGACTCTTCTTACCAGAAAACAACTCTTGCTCCTAGGACCAGAAACTGCATGTGATTCAACTCCATTTAAGACTGGGAAACAAACGCTAGCTCGCCTTACAAGAAAAACACTCTGCTTTTGAGAAAAGAGCACTCTTCTACTCTTCTGTGTTTCCTATAGGGCCAGAACAGTGAGCTTGATCAGAACAAAAGAACTGTGCTTCCTTCACACGGGCCATATCTAGTTCAACTCTGCTTAGGAAACTGACAAGAACAGTAGCTCCTCTTCAGTCCGATACACTGTACTTTGTGGGAATGGACCGAGTGCTATTTGCACTATGTATGGCAATGGGAGCGCAATAGTGACTTTCCTTACCAGAAAACAACTCTTGCTCATAGGACCAGAAACTGCATGTGATTCAACTCCATTTAGGACTGGGAAACAAATGCTAGCTCGCCTTACATGAAACACACTCTGTTTTTGAGAAAAGAGCACTCTTCTACTCTACTGTGTTTCCTATGGGGTCCAAACAGTGAGCTTGCTCAGAACAAAAGAACTGTGCTTCCTACACACGGACCATATCTAGTTCAACTCTGCTTAGGGAACTGACAGTACAGTAGCTCCTATTCAGTCCAATACACTGTACTTCCTGGGAACACACGCGAGTGCTATTTGTAATGTGTATGGCAATGGGAGCACAATAGTGACTTTCCTTACCAGAAAACAACTCTTGCTCGTAGGACCAGAAACTGCATGTGATTCAACTCCATTTAGGACTAGGAAACAAACGCTAGCTCGCCTTACAAGAAATACACTCTGCTTTTGAGAAAAGAGCACTGCTGTGGGATGTATGGCAAATGTGTTGCTAATTAATCAATAAAACACTGATTGGCCGTTGACTAGGCAGGAAGTGTAGGCGGGGCAAGGAGGAGAATAAAGCAGGGAAGTGGAAGGCTGAGAGAGAGACACTGCCAGCCGCCATCAGGACAAGGAAGATGTAAGGTACCAGTAAGCCTTGAGCCATGTGGCAAAGTAAAAATTAATAGAAATCTGCTAAATATAAGAGTAAGAGCTAGACAATAACAGGCCTTAGCTAATGGCCAAGCAGTTTAAATAATGTAAGAGTCTTTGTGTTTATTTTATAAGTGGGCTCTGAGACTGGCGGGACTTGGTGGTGGGAAATGGAGAGAAATTCTCCAGCAACAAATGGCGTCCAATGTGTTGGCAAGAGTTTCCACCTAAAAACTGAGAAAAAAGATTCTAAAACAGAGCTAAAAACAGCTCCTAGTTGTCTCTTTCAAGCTAGTGGCAGCCTGCGTGTTTGAGCTACTATGGCGGGTTCCTGACATGCATGCTTGACCTGCAGTATGGCGGGAATGAGGCCTCTGCTAGTGGCACATTAAGCTGTGTGGTGGATTTAGCCTTTGCTAGTACAAAACAAAACAAAACAAAAAAAAAGAGATTTCTGGGCTACACGCTGCTTTGATAGAAGCAGAGACCCACTATTTCTGAGAGTTGATGGCTCCCAGAGCTGGCGGAAAACGTAGCCATGTTGGGAATCTGAGGTGGGCGGAGCCAGCAGCCACAGCTGCTGCAGTTTAAAGCAATAGATTCACAATAAGACAGATTCAGATGTAATAGTTTACAATGTGTGTAAAAGATATGTAGGCTTGAAAGAGACAAAAAAGGTGATATATAGAGTTATAGAAACAAATACATAGTTTTAAAAAATAAAGTCATTAAAGAGACAGTAAAGGTAGTATAAAAAATAAGCCACGTAAAAATGGATATTACACAGAGAATCTGGATTGTGTTGTCGTTGGGACTTTTAAATGCAGAAAAACATTTGATTGTAAAAGCTGTAGAGTTATGCCAAAATGTATATTTTAAAGATACCTTGACTTCAAAATTTGGATGTAAGGATATGTTGCTTTGGAAAAGAGTCTCTTTTGTTTCCACAGAAAGCCAGAGGCTATGGATTTGTTCAAGATTAAGATACATCAGGTTTGACCAGCCAAGACCCACTGAAGGTCTCTTATGACACCATGGCCCAGATGATCCAACATCCAGAATGGTTTAAAGGCATCTGGCTCAGACGATACAGCCTCATGGACTATTCCATAATTCTAAATTTTTTTTTGTTTCCCCACAAGATACAGCGCCCCCTTCCAGCAGGAAGTAGTAAGAGAAGCTACGCCCAAATTGCCAAATTATATGTAATTTTACTTTGTTAAGGTTAAAACCTTCCTTTTTGAAAAAAAAAAAGGGGGAAGTGCTGTGGGATGTATGGCAAATGTGTTGCTAATTAATCAATAAAACACTGATTGGCCGTTGGCTAGGCAGGAAGTGTAGGCGGGGCAAGGAGGAGAATAAAGCGGGGAAGTGGAAGGCTGAGAGAGAGACACTGCCAGCCGCCATCAGGACAAGGAAGATGTAAGGTACCAGTAAGCCATGAGCCATGTGGCAAAGTAAAGACTAATAGAAATGGGCTAAATATAAGAGTAAGAGCTAGACAATAACAGGCCTGAGCTAATGGCCAAGCAGTTTAAATAATGTAAGAGTCTGTGTGTTTATTTTATAAGTGGGCTCTGAGACTGGCGGGACTTGGTGGTGGGAGCTGGAGAGAAATTCTACAGCAAGAGAGCACTCTTCTACTCTACTGTGTTTCCTATGGGGTCCAAACAGTGAGCTTGCTCAGAACAAAAGAACTGTGCTTCCTACACACATGGACCATATCTAGTTCAACTCTGCTTAGGAAACTGACAAGAACAGTAGCTCCTATTCAGTCCAATACACTGTACTTGCTGGGAACAGACGCGAGTGCTATTTGCACTGTGTATGGAATTTGGAGCGCAATAGTGACTCTTCTTACCAGAAAACAACTCTTGCTCATAGGAACAAAAACTGCCTGTGACTCAACTCCATTTATGACTGGGAAACAAACGCTAGCTCGCCTTACAAGAAACACACTCTGCTTTAGAGAAAAGAGCACTCTTCTACTCTACTGTGTTTCCTATAGGGCCAGAACAGTGAGCTTGCTCAGAACAAGAGAACTGTGCTTCCTACACACACGGGCCATATCTCGTTCAACTCTGCTTAGGAAACTGACAAGAACAGTAGCTCCTCTTCAGTCCGATACACTGTACTTGCTGGGAACAGACGCGAGTGCTATTTGCACTGTGTATGGCAGTGGGAACACAATAGTGACTTTCCTTACCAGAAAACAACTCTTGCTCGTAGGACCAGAAACTGCATGTGATTCAACTCCATTTAAGACTGGGAAACAAACGCTAGCTCGCCTTACAAGAAAAACACTCTGCTTTTGAGAAAAGAGCACTCTTCTACTCTTCTGTGTTTCCTATAGGGCCAGAACAGTGAGCTTGATCAGAACAAAAGAACTGTGCTTCCTTCACACGGGCCATATCTAGTTCAACTCTGCTTAGGAAACTGACAAGAACAGTAGCTCCTCTTCAGTCCGATACACTGTACTTTGTGGGAATGGACCGAGTGCTATTTGCACTATGTATGGCAATGGGAGCGCAATAGTGACTTTCCTTACCAGAAAACAACTCTTGCTCATAGGACCAGAAACTGCATGTGATTCAACTCCATTTAGGACTGGGAAACAAATGCTAGCTCGCCTTACATGAAACACACTCTGTTTTTGAGAAAAGAGCACTCTTCTACTCTACTGTGTTTCCTATGGGGTCCAAACAGTGAGCTTGCTCAGAACAAAAGAACTGTGCTTCCTACACACGGACCATATCTAGTTCAACTCTGCTTAGGGAACTGACAGTACAGTAGCTCCTATTCAGTCCAATACACTGTACTTCCTGGGAACACACGCGAGTGCTATTTGTAATGTGTATGGCAATGGGAGCACAATAGTGACTTTCCTTACCAGAAAACAACTCTTGCTCGTAGGACCAGAAACTGCATGTGATTCAACTCCATTTAGGACTAGGAAACAAACGCTAGCTCGCCTTACAAGAAATACACTCTGCTTTTGAGAAAAGAGCACTGCTGTGGGATGTATGGCAAATGTGTTGCTAATTAATCAATAAAACACTGATTGGCCGTTGACTAGGCAGGAAGTGTAGGCGGGGCAAGGAGGAGAATAAAGCAGGGAAGTGGAAGGCTGAGAGAGAGACACTGCCAGCCGCCATCAGGACAAGGAAGATGTAAGGTACCAGTAAGCCTTGAGCCATGTGGCAAAGTAAAAATTAATAGAAATCTGCTAAATATAAGAGTAAGAGCTAGACAATAACAGGCCTTAGCTAATGGCCAAGCAGTTTAAATAATGTAAGAGTCTTTGTGTTTATTTTATAAGTGGGCTCTGAGACTGGCGGGACTTGGTGGTGGGAAATGGAGAGAAATTCTCCAGCAACAAATGGCGTCCAATGTGTTGGCAAGAGTTTCCACCTAAAAACTGAGAAAAAAGATTCTAAAACGGAGCTAAAAACAGCTCCTAGTTGTCTCTTTCAAGCTAGTGGCAGCCTGCGTGTTTGAGCTACTATGGCGGGTTCCTGACATGCATGCTTGACCTGCAGTATGGCGGGAATGAGGCCTCTGCTAGTGGCACATTAAGCTGTGTGGTGGATTTAGCCTTTGCTAGTACAAAACAAAACAAAACAAAAAAAAAGAGATTTCTGGGCTACACGCTGCTTTGATAGAAGCAGAGACCCACTATTTCTGAGAGTTGATGGCTCCCAGAGCTGGCGGAAAACGTAGCCATGTTGGGAATCTGAGGTGGGCGGAGCCAGCAGCCACAGCTGCTGCAGTTTAAAGCAATAGATTCACAATAAGACAGATTCAGATGTAATAGTTTACAATGTGTGTAAAAGATATGTAGGCTTGAAAGAGACAAAAAAGGTGATATATAGAGTTATAGAAACAAATACATAGTTTTAAAAAATAAAGTCATTAAAGAGACAGTAAAGGTAGTATAAAAAATAAGCCACGTAAAAATGGATATTACACAGAGAATCTGGATTGTGTTGTCGTTGGGACTTTTAAATGCAGAAAAACATTTGATTGTAAAAGCTGTAGAGTTATGCCAAAATGTATATTTTAAAGATACCTTGACTTCAAAATTTGGATGTAAGGATATGTTGCTTTGGAAAAGAGTCTCTTTTGTTTCCACAGAAAGCCAGAGGCTATGGATTTGTTCAAGATTAAGACACATCAGGTTTGACCAGCCAAG
This sequence comes from Peromyscus eremicus, assembly GCF_949786415.1. NCBI lineage: Eukaryota > Metazoa > Chordata > Mammalia > Rodentia > Cricetidae > Peromyscus > Peromyscus eremicus. The sequence continues at coordinate 20,529 of NW_026735456.1, read as the reverse complement.
ACCCACTGAAGGTCTCTTATGACACCATGGCCCAGATGATCCAACATCCAGAATGGTTTAAAGGCATCTGGCTCAGACGATACAGCCTCATGGACTATTCCATAATTCTAAATTTTTTTTTGTTTCCCCACAAGATACAGCGCCCCCTTCCAGCAGGAAGTAGTAAGAGAAGCTACGCCCAAATTGCCAAATTATATGTAATTTTACTTTGTTAAGGTTAAAACCTTCCTTTTTGAAAAAAAAAAGGGGGAAGTGCTGTGGGATGTATGGCAAATGTGTTGCTAATTAATCAATAAAACACTGATTGGCCGTTGGCTAGGCAGGAAGTGTAGGCGGGGCAAGGAGGAGAATAAAGCGGGGAAGTGGAAGGCTGAGAGAGAGACACTGCCAGCCGCCATCAGGACAAGGAAGATGTAAGGTACCAGTAAGCCATGAGCCATGTGGCAAAGTAAAGACTAATAGAAATGGGCTAAATATAAGAGTAAGAGCTAGACAATAACAGGCCTGAGCTAATGGCCAAGCAGTTTAAATAATGTAAGAGTCTGTGTGTTTATTTTATAAGTGGGCTCTGAGACTGGCGGGACTTGGTGGTGGGAGCTGGAGAGAAATTCTACAGCAAGAGAGCACTCTTCTACTCTACTGTGTTTCCTATGGGGTCCAAACAGTGAGCTTGCTCAGAACAAAAGAACTGTGCTTCCTACACACATGGACCATATCTAGTTCAACTCTGCTTAGGAAACTGACAAGAACAGTAGCTCCTATTCAGTCCAATACACTGTACTTGCTGGGAACAGACGCGAGTGCTATTTGCACTGTGTATGGAATTTGGAGCGCAATAGTGACTCTTCTTACCAGAAAACAACTCTTGCTCATAGGAACAAAAACTGCCTGTGACTCAACTCCATTTATGACTGGGAAACAAACGCTAGCTCGCCTTACAAGAAACACACTCTGCTTTAGAGAAAAGAGCACTCTTCTACTCTACTGTGTTTCCTATAGGGCCAGAACAGTGAGCTTGCTCAGAACAAGAGAACTGTGCTTCCTACACACACGGGCCATATCTCGTTCAACTCTGCTTAGGAAACTGACAAGAACAGTAGCTCCTCTTCAGTCCGATACACTGTACTTGCTGGGAACAGACGCGAGTGCTATTTGCACTGTGTATGGCAGTGGGAACACAATAGTGACTTTCCTTACCAGAAAACAACTCTTGCTCGTAGGACCAGAAACTGCATGTGATTCAACTCCATTTAAGACTGGGAAACAAACGCTAGCTCGCCTTACAAGAAAAACACTCTGCTTTTGAGAAAAGAGCACTCTTCTACTCTTCTGTGTTTCCTATAGGGCCAGAACAGTGAGCTTGATCAGAACAAAAGAACTGTGCTTCCTTCACACGGGCCATATCTAGTTCAACTCTGCTTAGGAAACTGACAAGAACAGTAGCTCCTCTTCAGTCCGATACACTGTACTTTGTGGGAATGGACCGAGTGCTATTTGCACTATGTATGGCAATGGGAGCGCAATAGTGACTTTCCTTACCAGAAAACAACTCTTGCTCATAGGACCAGAAACTGCATGTGATTCAACTCCATTTAGGACTGGGAAACAAATGCTAGCTCGCCTTACATGAAACACACTCTGTTTTTGAGAAAAGAGCACTCTTCTACTCTACTGTGTTTCCTATGGGGTCCAAACAGTGAGCTTGCTCAGAACAAAAGAACTGTGCTTCCTACACACGGACCATATCTAGTTCAACTCTGCTTAGGGAACTGACAGTACAGTAGCTCCTATTCAGTCCAATACACTGTACTTCCTGGGAACACACGCGAGTGCTATTTGTAATGTGTATGGCAATGGGAGCACAATAGTGACTTTCCTTACCAGAAAACAACTCTTGCTCGTAGGACCAGAAACTGCATGTGATTCAACTCCATTTAGGACTAGGAAACAAACGCTAGCTCGCCTTACAAGAAATACACTCTGCTTTTGAGAAAAGAGCACTGCTGTGGGATGTATGGCAAATGTGTTGCTAATTAATCAATAAAACACTGATTGGCCGTTGACTAGGCAGGAAGTGTAGGCGGGGCAAGGAGGAGAATAAAGCAGGGAAGTGGAAGGCTGAGAGAGAGACACTGCCAGCCGCCATCAGGACAAGGAAGATGTAAGGTACCAGTAAGCCTTGAGCCATGTGGCAAAGTAAAAATTAATAGAAATCTGCTAAATATAAGAGTAAGAGCTAGACAATAACAGGCCTTAGCTAATGGCCAAGCAGTTTAAATAATGTAAGAGTCTTTGTGTTTATTTTATAAGTGGGCTCTGAGACTGGCGGGACTTGGTGGTGGGAAATGGAGAGAAATTCTCCAGCAACAAATGGCGTCCAATGTGTTGGCAAGAGTTTCCACCTAAAAACTGAGAAAAAAGATTCTAAAACGGAGCTAAAAACAGCTCCTAGTTGTCTCTTTCAAGCTAGTGGCAGCCTGCGTGTTTGAGCTACTATGGCGGGTTCCTGACATGCATGCTTGACCTGCAGTATGGCGGGAATGAGGCCTCTGCAAGTGGCACATTAAGCTGTGTGGTGGATTTAGCCTTTGCTAGTACAAAACAAAACAAAACAAAAAAAAAGAGATTTCTGGGCTACACGCTGCTTTGATAGAAGCAGAGACCCACTATTTCTGAGAGTTGATGGCTCCCAGAGCTGGCGGAAAACGTAGCCATGTTGGGAATCTGAGGTGGGCGGAGCCAGCAGCCACAGCTGCTGCAGTTTAAAGCAATAGATTCACAATAAGACAGATTCAGATGTAATAGTTTACAATGTGTGTAAAAGATATGTAGGCTTGAAAGAGACAAAAAAGGTGATATATAGAGTTATAGAAACAAATACATAGTTTTAAAAAATAAAGTCATTAAAGAGACAGTAAAGGTAGTATAAAAAATAAGCCACGTAAAAATGGATATTACACAGAGAATCTGGATTGTGTTGTCGTTGGGACTTTTAAATGCAGAAAAACATTTGATTGTAAAAGCTGTAGAGTTATGCCAAAATGTATATTTTAAAGATACCTTGACTTCAAAATTTGGATGTAAGGATATGTTGCTTTGGAAAAGAGTCTCTTTTGTTTCCACAGAAAGCCAGAGGCTATGGATTTGTTCAAGATTAAGATACATCAGGTTTGACCAGCCAAGACCCACTGAAGGTCTCTTATGACACCATGGCCCAGATGATCCAACATCCAGAATGGTTTAAAGGCATCTGGCTCAGACGATACAGCCTCATGGACTATTCCATAATTCTAAATTTTTTTTTGTTTCCCCACAAGATACAGCGCCCCCTTCCAGCAGGAAGTAGTAAGAGAAGCTACGCCCAAATTGCCAAATTATATGTAATTTTACTTTGTTAAGGTTAAAACCTTCCTTTTTGAAAAAAAAAAAGGGGGAAGTGCTGTGGGATGTATGGCAAATGTGTTGCTAATTAATCAATAAAACACTGATTGGCCGTTGGCTAGGCAGGAAGTGTAGGCGGGGCAAGGAGGAGAATAAAGCGGGGAAGTGGAAGGCTGAGAGAGAGACACTGCCAGCCGCCATCAGGACAAGGAAGATGTAAGGTACCAGTAAGCCATGAGCCATGTGGCAAAGTAAAGACTAATAGAAATGGGCTAAATATAAGAGTAAGAGCTAGACAATAACAGGCCTGAGCTAATGGCCAAGCAGTTTAAATAATGTAAGAGTCTGTGTGTTTATTTTATAAGTGGGCTCTGAGACTGGCGGGACTTGGTGGTGGGAGCTGGAGAGAAATTCTACAGCAAGAGAGCACTCTTCTACTCTACTGTGTTTCCTATGGGGTCCAAACAGTGAGCTTGCTCAGAACAAAAGAACTGTGCTTCCTACACACATGGACCATATCTAGTTCAACTCTGCTTAGGAAACTGACAAGAACAGTAGCTCCTATTCAGTCCAATACACTGTACTTGCTGGGAACAGACGCGAGTGCTATTTGCACTGTGTATGGAATTTGGAGCACAATAGTGACTCTTCTTACCAGAAAACAACTCTTGCTCATAGGAACAAAAACTGCCTGTGACTCAACTCCATTTATGACTGGGAAACAAACGCTAGCTCGCCTTACAAGAAACACACTCTGCTTTAGAGAAAAGAGCACTCTTCTACTCTACTGTGTTTCCTATAGGGCCAGAACAGTGAGCTTGCTCAGAACAAGAGAACTGTGCTTCCTACACACACGGGCCATATCTCGTTCAACTCTGCTTAGGAAACTGACAAGAACAGTAGCTCCTCTTCAGTCCGATACACTGTACTTGCTGGGAACAGACGCGAGTGCTATTTGCACTGTGTATGGCAGTGGGAACACAATAGTGACTTTCCTTACCAGAAAACAACTCTTGCTCGTAGGACCAGAAACTGCATGTGATTCAACTCCATTTAGGACTGGGAAACAAACCCTAGCTCGCCTTACAAGAAACACACTCTGCTTTTAAGAAAAGAGCACTCTTCTACTCTACTGTGTTTCCTATAGGGAAAGAACAGTGAGCTTGCTCAGAACAAAGAACTGTGCTTCCTACACACATGGCCGTATCTAGTTCAATTCTGCTTAGGAACCTGACTAGAACAGTAGATCCTCTTCAGTCCAATACACTGTACTTGCTGCGATCAGACGCCAGTGCTATTTGTCCTGTGTATGGCAATGGCGGCGCAATAGTGACTCTTCTTATGAGAAAAGAACTCATGCTCGTAGGACCAGAAACTGCATGGGATTCAACTCCATTTAGGACTGGGAAACAAACACTAGCTCGCCTTACAAGAAACACACTCTGCTTTTGAGAAAAGAGCACTCTTCTACTCTACTGTGTTTCCTATGGGTTCCAAACAGTGAGCTTGCTCAGAACAAAAGAACTGTGCTTCCTACACACATCGACCATATCTAGTTCAACTCTGCTTTGGAAACTGACAAGAACAGAAGCTGCTCTTCAATCCAATACACTGTACTTGCTGGGAACAGACGCGAGTGCTATTTGCACTGTGTATGGCAATGGGAGCACAATAGTGACTTCCTTACCAGAAAACAACTCTTGCTCGTAGGACCAGTAACTGCATGTGATTTAACTCCATTTAGGACTGGGAAACAAACGCTAGCTCGCCTTACAAGAAACACACTCTGCTTTTGAGAAAAGAGCACTCTTCTACTCTACTGTGTTTCCTATGTGGTCCAAACAGGGAACTTGCTCAGAAAAAAAAAATTGTGCTTCCTCCACACACGGCCATATCTAGTTCAATTCTGCTTAGGAACCTGACATGAACAGTAGATCGTCTTCAGTCCAATACACTTTACTTGCTGGGTACAGACAACAGTGCTATTTGTCCTGTGTATGGCAATGGCAGCACAATAGTGACTCTTCTTACGAGAAAAGATCTCTTGCTCGTAGGACCAGAAACTGCATGTGATTCAACTCCATTTAGGACTGGGAAACAAACGCTAGCTCGCCTTACAAGAAACACACTCTGCTTTTGAGAAAAGAGCACTCTTCTACTCTAAAGTGTTTCCTATAGGGCCAGAACAGTGAGCTTGCTGAGAACAAAAGAACTGTGCTTCCTACACACACGGGCCATATCTAGTTCAACTCTGCTTAGGAAACTAACAAGAACAGTAGCTCCTCTTCAGTCCGATACACTGTAATAGCTTGGAACACAGGCGAGTGCTATTTGCACTGTGAATGTCAATGAGAGCGCAATAGTGACTTTCTTACCAGAAAACAACTCTTGCTCGTAGGACTAGAAACTGCATGTGATTCAACTCCATTTAGGACTGGGAAACAAATGCTAGCTCGCCTTACATGAAACACACACTGCTTTTGAGAAAAGAGCACTCTTCTACTCTACTGTGTTTCCTATGGGGTCCGAAAAGTGAGCTTGCTCAGAACAAAAGAACTGTGCTTCCTACACACACGGGCCATATCTAGTTCAACTCTGCTTAGGAAACTGACATGAACAGTAGATCCTCTTCAGTCCAATACACTGTACTTGCTGGGAACAGATGCAAGTGCTATTTGCACTGTGTATGGCAATGGGAGTGCAATAGTGACTCTTCTTACCAGAAAAAAACTCTTGCTCATAGGACCAAAAACAGCATGTGTCTCAACTCCATTTAAAACTGGGAAAGAAACGCTAGCTCGCCTTACAAGAAAAACACTCTGCTTTTGAGAAAAGAGCACTCTTCTAATATACTGTGTTTCCTACAGGGAAAGAACAGTGAGCTTGCTCAGAACAAAGAACTGTGCTTCCTACACACATGGCCGTATCTAGTTCAATTCTGCTTAGGAACCTGACAAGAACAGTAGATCCTCTTCAGTGCAATACACTGTACATGCTGGGAACAGACGCCAGTGCTATTTGCCCTGTGTAAAACAATGGGAGCACAATAGTGACTCTTCTTACCAGAAAACAACTCTTGCTCGTAGGAACAGAAACTGCATGTGACTCAACTCCATTTAAGACTGGGAAACAAACGCTAGCTTGCCTTACAAGAAACACACTCTGCTTTTGAAAAAAGAGCACTCTTCTACTCTACTGTGTTTACTATGTGGTCCTAACAGTGAGCTTGCTCAGAACAAAAAAACTGTGCTTCCTCCACACACGGCCATATCTAGTTCAATTCTGCTTAGAACCTGACATGAACAGTAGATCCTCTTCAGTCCAATACACTGTACTTGCTGGAAACAGACAAGAGTGCTATTTGTCCTGTGTTTGGCAATGGCAGCACAATAGTGACTATTCTTACGAGAAAAGAACTCTTGCTTGTAGGACCAGAAACTGCATGTGATTCAACTCCATTTAGGACTGGGAAACAAACGCTCGCTCGCTTTACAAGAAACACACTCTTCTTTTGAGAAAAGAGCACTCTTCTACTCTACTGTGTTTCCTATGGGGTCCAAACAGTGAGCTTGCTCAGAACAAAAGAATTGTGCTTCCTACACACATCGACCATATCTAGTTCAACTCTGCTTTGGAAACTGACAAGAACAGAAGCTGCTCTTCAGTCCAATACACTGTACTTGCTGGGAACAGACGCGAGTGCTATTTGCACTGTGTATGGCAATGGGAGCACAATAGTGACTTCCTTACCAGCAAACAACTCTTGCTCGTAGGACCAGTAACTGCATGTGATTTAACTCCATTTAGGACTGGGAAACAAACGCTAGCTCGCCTTACAAGAAACACACTCTGCTTTTGAGAAAAGAGCACTCTTCTACTCTAAAGTTTTTCCTATAGGGCCAGAACAGTGAGCTTGCTGAGAACAAAAGAACTGTGTTTCCTACACACACGGGCCATATCTATTTCAACTCTGCTTAGGAAACTAACAAGAACAGTAGCTCCTCTTCAGTCCGATACACTGTAATAGCTGGGAACACACGCGAGTGCTATTTGCACTGTGTATGTCAATGAGAGCGCAATAGTGACTTTCCTTACCAGAAAACAACTCTTGCTCGTAGGAACAGAAACTGCATGTGATTCAACTCCATTTAGGACTGGGAAACAAATGCTAGCTCGCCTTACATGAAACACACACTGCTTTTGAGAATAGAGCACTCTTCTACTCTACTGTGTTTCCTATGGGGTCCGAAAAGTGAGCTTGCTCAGAACAAAAGAACTGTGCTTCCTACACACACGGGCCATTTCTAGTTCAGCTCTGCTTAGGAAACTGACAAGAACAGTAGCTCCTCTTCAGTCCGATACACTGTACTTGCTGGGAATGGACCGAGTGCTATTTGCACTATGTATGGCAATGGGAGCACAATAGTGACTTTCCTTACCAGAAAACAACTCTTGCTCGTAGGACCAGAAACTGCATGTGATTCAACTCCATTTAGGACTGGGAAACAAATGCTAGCTCGCCTTACATGAAACACACTCTGCTTTTGAGAAAAGAGCACTCTTCTACTCTACTGTGTTTCCTATGGGGTCCAAACAGTGAGCTTGCTCAGAACAAAAGAACTGTGCTTTCTACACACACGGGCCATATCTAGTTCAACTCTGCTTAGAAAACTGACAAGAACAGTAGCTCCTCTTCAGTCCAATACACTGTTCTTGCTGGGAATAGACGTGAGTGCTATTTGCACTGTTTATGGCAAAGGGAGAAAAATAGTGACTTTCCTTTCCAGAAAACATCCCTTGTTGGTTGGACCAGAAACTGCATGTGATTCAACTCCATTTTGGACTGGGAAACACACGCTAGCTCGCCTTACAAGAAACTCATTCTGCTTTTGAGAAAAGAGCACTCTTCTATTCTACTGTATTTCCTATGGGGTCCGAACAGTGAGCTTGCCCAGAACAAAAGAACTGTGTTTCCTACACACACGGGCCATATCTAGTTCAACTCTGGTTAGGAAACTGACAAGAGCAGTAGCTCCTCTTCAGTCCAATACACTGTACTTGCTGGGAACAGATGCGAATGCTATTTGCACTGTGTATGGTAATGGGAGCGCAATAGTGACTTTCCTTACCAGTAAACAACTCTTGCTCGTAGGACCAGAAACTGCATGTGATTCAACTCCATTTAGGACTGGGAAACAAACGCTAGCTCGCCTTACAAGAAACACACTCTGCTTTTGATAAAAGAGCACTCTTCTACTCTACTGTGTTTCCTATGGGGTCCGAACAGTGAGCTTGCTCAGAACAAAAGAACTGTGCTTTCTACACACACGGGCCATATCTAGTTCAACTCTGCTTAGGAAACAAACAAGAACAGTAGCTCCTCTTCAGTCCGATACACTGTACTTGCGGGAAACAGACGCGAGTGCTATTTGCACTGTGTATGGCATTGGAGCACAATAGTGACTCGTCTTACCAGAAAACAACTCTTGCTCGTAGGACAAAAAACTGCATGTGACTCAACTCCATTTAGGACTGGGAAAAACGCTAGCTCGACTTACAAGAAACACACTCTGCTTTTGAGAAAAGAGCACTCTTCTACTCTACTGTGTTTCCTATGGGGTCTGAACAGTGAGCTTGCTCAGAACAAAAGAACTGTGCTTCCTACACACACGGCCATATCTAGTTCACTTCTGCTTAGGAACCTGACAAGAACAGTAGATCCTCTTCAGTCCAATACACTGTACTTGCTGGGAACAGACGCCAGTGCTATTTGTCCTGTGTATGGCAATGGCAGCGCAATAGTGACTCTTCTTACCAGAAAACAACTCTTGCTTGTAGGACCAGAAACTGCATGTGATTCAACTCCATTTAGGACTGGGAAACAAAAGCTAGCTGACCTTACAAGAAACACACTCTGCTTTAGAGAAAAGAGCACTCTTCTACTCTACTGTGTTTCCTATAGGGCCAGAACAGTGAGCTTGCTCAGAACAAAAGAACTGTGCTTCCTACACACGGGCCATATCTAGTTCAACTCTGCTTAGGAAACTGACAAGAACAGTATCACCTCTTCAGTCCGATACACTGTACTTGCTGGGAACAGACGTTAGTGCTATTTGCACTGTGTATGGCAATGGGAGCGCAATAGTGACTTTCCTTACCAGAAAACAACTCTTGCTCGTAAGATCAGAAACTGCATGTGATTCAACTCCATTTAGGACTGGAAAACAAATGCTAGATCGCCTTACATGAAACACACTCTGCTTTTGAGAAAAGAGCACTCTTCTACTCTACTGTGTTTCCTAAGGGGTCCGAACAGTGAGCTTGCTCAGAACAACAGAACTGTGCTTCCTACACACATGGGCCGTATCTAGTTCAACTCTGCTTAGGAAACTGAAAAGAACAATAGCTCCTCTTCCTTCCAATACACTGTACTTGCAGGGAACCGACGCGAGTGCTATTTGTACTGTGTATGGCAATTGGAGCACAATAGTGACTTTCCTTACCAGAAAAAAACTCTTGCTCGTAAGACCAGAAACTGCATGAGATTCAACTCCATTTAGGACTGGGAAACAAATGCTAGCTCGCCTTACAGGAAACACACTCTGCTTTTGAGAAAAGAGCACTCTTTTACTCTACTGTGTTTCCTATGGGGTCCGAACAGTGAGCTTGCTCAGAACAAAAGAACTGTGCTTTCTACACACACGGGCCATATCTAGTTCAACTCTGCTTAGGAAACCACGAAGAACAGTAGCTCCTCTTCAGTCCGATACACTGTACTTTCGGGGAACGAACGCGAGTGCTATTTGCACTGTGTATGGTATTGGAGCACAATAGTCACTCTTCTTACCATAAAACAACTCTTGCTCGTAAGACAAAAAACTGCATGTGACTCAACTCCATTTAGGACTAGGAAACAAACGCTAGCTCTCCATGCAAGAAACACACTCTGCTTTTGAGAAAAGAGCACTCTTCTACTCTACTGTGTTTCCTATAGAGCCAGAAGATTGAACTTGCTCAGAACATTAGAACTGTGCTTCCTACACACACGGCCATATCTAGTTCAATTCTGCTTAGGAACCTGACAAGAACAGTAGATCCTCTTCTTTACAATACACTGTACTTGCTGAACACAGACGCCAGTGCTATTTGTCCTGTGTATGGCATTGGCAGTGCAATAGTGACTCTTCTTACCATAAAACAACTCTTGCTCGTAGGACTAGAAACTACATGTGATTCAACTCCATTTAGTACTGGGAAACAAACGCTAGCTTGCCTTACAAGAAACACACTCTGCTTTAGGGAAAAGAGCACTCATCTACTCTATTGTGTTTCCTATAGGGCCAGAACAGTGAGCTTTCTCAGAACAAAAGAACTGTGCTTCCTACACACGGGCCATATCTAGTTCAACTCTGCTTAGGAAACTGACAAGAACAGTAGCTCCTCTTCAGTCCGATACACTGTGCTTGCTGGGAACAGACGCGAGTGCTACTTGCACTGTGTATGGCAATGGGAGCGCAATAGTGACTTTCCTTACCAGAAAACAACTCTTGCTCGTAGGACCAGAAATTGCATGTGATTCAACTCCATTTAGGACTGGGAAACAAATGCTAGCTCGCCTTACAGGAAACACACTCTGCTTTTGAGAAAAGAGCACTCTTTTACTCTACTGTGTTTCCTATGGGGTCCGAACAGTGAGCTTGCTCAGAACAAAAGAACTGTGCTTTCTACACACACGGGCCATATCTAGTTCAACTCTGCTTAGGAAACAAAGAAGAACAGTAGCTCCTCTTCAGTCCGATACACTGTACTTTCGGGGAACGAACGCGAGTGCTATTTGCACTGTGTATGGTATTGGAGCACAATAGTCACTCTTCTTACCATAAAACAACTCTTGCTCGTAGGACAAAAAACTGCATGTGACTCAACTCCATTGAGGACTGGGAAACAAACGCTAGCTCGCCTTACAAGAAACACACTCTGCTTTTGAGAAAAGAGCACTCTTCTACTCTACTGTGTTTCCTATGGGGTCCGAACAGTGAGCTTGCTCAGAACAAAAGAACTGTGCTTCCTACACACACGGCCATATCTAGTTCACTTCTGCTTAGGAACCTGACAAGAACAGTAGATCCTCTTCTGTACAATACACTGTACTTGCTGGGAACAGACGCCAGTGCTATCTGTCCTGTGTATGGTAATGGCAGCGCAATAGTGACTCTTCTTACCATAAAACAACCCTTGCTTGTAGGACTAGAAACTGCATGTGATTCAACTCCATTTAGTACTGGGAAACAAAAGCTAGCTCGACTTACAAGAAACACACTCTGCTTTAGGGAAAAGAGCACTCTTCTACTCTACTGTGTTTCCTATTGGGCCAGAACAGTGAGCTTGTTCAGAAGATAAGAACTGTGCTTCCTACACACACGGCCATATCTAGTTCAACTCTTCTTAGGAAACTGACAAGAACAGTAGCTCCTCTTCAGTCCGATACACTGTACTTGCTGGGAATAGACGCGAGAGCTATTTGCACTATGTATGGCAAGGGGAGCGCAATAGTGACTTTCCTTACCAGAAAACAACTCTTGCTCTTAGGACCAGAAACTGCATGTGACTCAACTCCATTTAGGACTAGGAAACAGACGCTAGCTCGACTTCCAAGAAACACACTCTGCTTTTGAGAAAAGAGCACTCTTCTACTCTACTGTGTTTCCTATAGAGCCAGAAGATTGAACTTGCTCAGAACATTAGAACTGTGCTTCCTACACACACGGCAATATCTAGTTGAATTCTGCTTAGGAACCTGACAAGAACAGTAGATCCTCTTCTGTACAATACACTGTACTTGCTGGGAACAGACGCCAATGCTATTTGTCCTGTGTATGGCAATGGCAGTGCAATAGTGACTCTTCTTACCATAAAACAACTCTTGCTCGTAGGACTAGAAACTGCATGTGATTCAACTCCATTTAGGACTGGGAAACAAACGCTAGCTCGCCTTACAAGAAACACACTCTGCTTTAGGGAAAAGAGCACTCTTCTACTCTATTGTGTTTCCTATAGGGCCAGAACAGTGAGCTTTCTCAGAACAAAAGAACTGTGCTTCCTACACACGGGCCATAACGAGTTCAACTCTGCTTAGGAAACTGACAAGAACAGTAGCTCCTCTTCAGTTCGATACACTGTACTTGGTGGGAACAGACGTGAGTGCTATTTGCACTGTATATGGCAATGGGAGCGCAATAGTGACTTCCCTTACCAGAAAACAACTCTTGCTCGTAGGACCAGAAACTGCATGTGATTCAACTCCATTTAGGACTGGGAAACAAATGCTAGCTCGCCTTACAAGAAACACACTCTGCTTTTGAGAAAAGAGCACTCTTCTACTCTACTGTGTTTCCTATGTGGTCCGAACAGTGAGCTTGCTCAGAACAAAAGAACTGTGCTTTCTACACACGGGCCATATCTAGTTCAACTCTGCTTAGGAAACAAACAAGAACAGTAGCTCCTCTTCAGTCTGATACACTGTACTTGCGGGGAACAGACGCGAGTGCTATTTGCACTGTGTATGGCATTGGAGCACAATAGTGACTCGTCTTACCAGAAAACAACTCTTGCTCATAGGACAAAAAACTGCATGTGACTCAACTCCATTGAGGACTGGGAAACAAACGCTAGCTCGACTTTCAAGAAACACACTCTGCTTTTGAGAAAAGAGCACTCTTCTACTCTACTGTGTTTCCTATGGGGTCCTAACATTGAGCTTGCTCAGAACAAAAGAACTGTGCTTCCTACACACACGGCCATATCTAGTTCACTTCTGCTTAGGAACCTGACAAGAACAGTAGATCATCTTCAGTCCAATACACTGTACTTGCTGGGAACAGACGCCAGTGCTATTTGTCCTGTGTATGGCAATGGCAGCGCAATAGTGACTCTTCTTACCAGAAAACAACTCTTGCTTGTAGGACCAGAAACTGCATGTGATTCAACTCCATTTAGGACTGGGAAACAAAAGCTAGCTCACCTTACAGGAAACACACTCTGCTTTAGAGAAAAGAGCACTCTTCTACTCTACTGTGTTTCCTATAGGGCCAGAACAGTGAGCTTGCTCAGAACAAAAGAACTGTGCTTCCTACACACGGGCCATATCTAGTTCAACTCTGCTTAGTAAACTGACAAGAACAGTAGCTCCTCTTGAGTCCGATACACTGTACTTGCTGGGAACAGACGCGAGTGCTATTTGCACTCTGTATGTCAATGGGAGCGCAATAGTGACTTTCCTTACCAGAAAACAACTCTTGCTCGTAAGACCAGAAACTGCATGAGATTCAACTCCATTTAGGACTGGGAAACAAATGCTAGCTCGCCTTACATGAAACACACTCTGCTTTTGAGAAAAGAGCACTCTTCTACTCTATTGTGTTTCCTATAGGGCCAGAACAGTGAGCTTGCTCAGAACAAAAGGACTCTGCTTCCTACACACAGGGCCATATCTAGTACAACTCTGCTTAGGAAACTGACAAGAACAGTAGCACCTCTTCAGTCCGATACACTGTACTTGCTGGGAACAGATGCGAGTGCTATTTGCACTGTGTATGGCAATGGGAGCGCAATAGTGACTTTCCTTACCAGAAAACAACTCTTGCTCTTAAGACCAGAAACTGCATGAGATTCAACTCCATTTAGGACTGGGAAACAAATGCTAGCTCGCCTTACATGAAACACACTCTGCTTTTGAGAAAAGAGCACTCTTCTACTCTACTGTTTTCCTAAGGGGTCCGAACAGTGAGCTTGCTCAGAACAAAAGAACTGTGCTTCCTACACACATGGGCCATATCTAGTTCAACTCTGCTTAGGAAACTGAAAAGAACAATAGCTCCTCTTCCTTCCAATACACTGTACTTGCAGGGAACAGACGCGAGTGCTATTTGTACTGTGTATGGCAATTGGAGCACAATAGTGACTTGTCTTACCAAAAAACAACTCTTGCTCGTAGGACAAAAAACTGCATGTGACTCAACTCCATTTAGGACTAGGAAACAAACGCTAGCTCTCCATGCAAGAAACACACTCTGCTTTTGAGAAAAGAGCACTCTTCTACTCTACTGTGTTTCCAATAGGGCCAGAACAGTGAGCTTGTTCAGAAGGTAAGAACTGTGCTTCCTACACACACGGGCCATATCTAGTTCAACTCTGCTTAGGAAACTGACAAGAACAGTAGCTCCTCTTCAGTCCAAAACACTGTACTTGCTGGGAATAGACGCGAGAGCTATTTGCACTATGTATGGCAAGGGGAGCACAATAGCGACTTTCCTTACCAGAAAACAACTCTTGCTCTTAGGACCAGAAACTGCATGTGACTCAACTCCATTTAGAACTAGGAAACAAACGCTAGCTCGACTTCCAAGAAACACACTCTGCTTTTGAGAAAAGAGCACTCTTCTACTCTACTGTGTTTCCTATAGAGCCAGAAGATTGAACTTGCTCAGAACATTAGAACTGTGCTTCCTACACACACGGCAATATCTAGTTGAATTCTGCTTAGGAACCTGACAAGAACAGTAGATCCTCTTCTGTACAATACACTGTACTTGCTGGGAACAGACGCCAATGCTATTTGTCCTGTGTATGGCAATGGCAGTGCAATAGTGACTCTTCTTACCATAAAACAACTCTTGCTCGTAGGACTAGAAACTGCATGTGATTCAACTCCATTTAGGACTGGAAAACAAACGCTAGCTCGCCTTACAAGAAACACACTCTGCTTTAGGGAAAAGAGCACTCTTCTACTCTATTGTGTTTCCTATAGGGCCAGAACAGTGAGCTTTCTCAGAACAAAAGAACTGTGCTTCCTACACACGGGCCATAACGAGTTCAACTCTGCTTAGGAAACTGACAAGAACAGTAGCTCCTCTTCAGTTCGATACACTGTACTTGGTGGGAACAGACGTGAGTGCTATTTGCACTGTATATGGCAATGGGAGCGCAATAGTGACTTCCCTTACCAGAAAACAACTCTTGCTCGTAGGACCAGAAACTGCATGTGATTCAACTCCATTTAGGACTGGGAAACAAATGCTAGCTCGCCTTACAAGAAACACACTCTGCTTTTGAGAAAAGAGCACTCTTCTACTCTACTGTGTTTCCTATGGGGTCCGAACAGTGAGCTTGCTCAGAACAAAAGAACTGTGCTTTCTACACACGGGCCATATCTAGTTCAACTCTGCTTAGGAAACAAACAAGAACAGTAGCTCCTCTTCAGTCCGATACACTGTACTTGCGGGGAACAGACGCGAGTGCTATTTGCACTGTGTATGGCATTGGAGCACAATAGTGACTCCTCTTACCAGAAAAGAACTCTTGCTCATAGGACAAAAAACTGCATGTGACTCAACTCCATTGAGGACTGGGAAACAAAAGCTAGCTCGACTTACAAGAAACACACTCTGCTTTTGAGAAAAGAGCACTCTTCTACTCTACTGTGTTTCCTATGGGGTCCTAACAGTGAGCTTGCTCAGAACAAAAGAACTGTGCTTCCTACACACACGGCCATATCTAGTTCACTTCTGCTTAGGAACCTGACAAGAACAGTAGATCATCTTCAGTCCAATACACTGTACTTGCTGGGAACAGACGCCAGTGCTATTTGTCCTGTGTATGGCAATGGCAGCGCAATAGTGACTCTTCTTACCAGAAAACAACTCTTGCTTGTAGGACCAGAAACTGCATGTGATTCAACTCCATTTAGGACTGGGAAACAAAAGCTAGCTCACCTTACAAGAAACACACTCTGCTTTAGAGAAAAGAGCACTCTTCTACTCTACTGTGTTTCCTATAGGGCCAGAACAGTGAGCTTGCTCAGAACAAAAGAACTGTGCTTCCTACACACGGGCCATATCTAGTTCAACTCTGCTTAGTAAACTGACAAGAACAGTAGCTCCTCTTCAGTCCGATACACTGTACTTGCTGGGAACAGACGCGAGTGCTATTTGCACTCTGTGTGTCAATGGGAGCGCAATAGTGACTTTCCTTACCAGAAAACAACTCTTGCTCGTAAGACCAGAAACTGCATGAGATTCAACTCCATTTAGGACTGGGAAACAAATGCTAGCTCGCCTTACATGAAACACACTCTGCTTTTGAGAAAAGAGCACTCTTCTACTCTATTGTGTTTCCTATAGTGCCAGAACAGTGAGCTTGCTCAGAACAAAAGGACTGTGCTTCCTACACACAGGGCCATATCTAGTACAACTCTGCTTAGGAAACTGACAAGAACAGTAGCACCTCTTCAGTCCGATACACTGTACTTGCTGGGAACAGACGCGAGTGCTATTTGCACTGTGTATGGCAATGGGAGCGCAATAGTGACTTTCCTTACCAGAAAACAACTCTTGCTCGTAAGACCAGAAACTGCATGAGATTCAACTCCATTTAGGACTGGGAAACAAATGCTAGCTCGCCTTACATGAAACACACTCTGCTTTTGAGAAAAGAGCACTCTTCTACTCTACTGTTTTCCTAAGGGGTCCGAACAGTGAGCTTGCTCAGAACAAAAGAACTGTGCTTCCTACACACATGGGCCATATCTAGTTCAACTCTGCTTAGGAAACTGAAAAGAACAATAGCTCCTCTTCCTTCCAATACACTGTACTTGCAGGGAACAGACGCGAGTGCTATTTGTACTGTGTATGGCAATTGGAGCACAATAGTGACTTGTCTTACCAGAAAACAACTCTTGCTCGTAGGACAAAAAACTGCATGTGACTCAACTCCATTTAGGACTAGGAAACAAACGCTAGCTCTCCATGCAAGAAACACACTCTGCTTTTGAGAAAAGAGCACTCTTCTACTCTACAGTGTTTCCAATAGGGCCAGAACAGTGAGCTTGTTCAGAAGATAAGAACTGTGCTTCCTACACACACGGGCCATATCTAGTTCAACTCTGCTTAGGAAACTGACAAGAACAGTAGCTCCTCTTCAGTCCGATACACTGTACTTGCTGGGAATAGACGCGAGAGCTATTTGCACTATGTATGGCAAGGGGAGCACAATAGTGACTTTCCTTACCAGAAAAAACTCTTGCTCTTAGGACCAGAAACTGCATGTGACTCAACTCCATTTAGGACTAGGAAACAAACGCTAGCTCGACTTCCAAGAAACACACTCTGCTTTTGAGAAAAGAGCACTCTTCTACTCTACTGTGTTTCCTATGGAGCCAGAAGATTGAACTTGCTCAGAACATTAGAACTGTGCTTCCTACACACACGGCAATATCTAGTTGAATTCTGCTTAGGAACCTGACAAGAACAGTAGATCCTCTTCTGTACAATACTCTGTACTTGCTGGGAACAGACGCCAGTGCTATTTGTACTGTGTATGGCAATGGCAGTGCAATAGTGACTCTTCTCACCATAAAACAACTCTTGCTCGTAGGACTAGAAACTGCATGTGATTCAACTCCATTTAGTACTGGGAAACACACGCTAGCTCGCCTTACAAGAAACACACTCTGCTTTAGGGAAAAGAGCACCCTTCTACTCTATTGTGTTTCCTATAGGGCCAGAACAGTGAGCTTTCTCAGAACAAAAGAACTGTGCTTCCTACACACGGGCCATAACTAGTTCAACTCTGCTTAGGAAACTGACAAGAACAGTAGCTCCTCTTCAGTCCGATACACTGTACTTGCTGGGAACAGACGCGAGTGCTATTTGCACTGTGTATGGCAATGGGAGCACAATAGTGACTTTCCTTACCAGAAAACAACTCTTGCTCGTAAGACCAGAAACTGCATGTGATTCAACTCCATTTAGGACTGGGAAACAAATGCTAGCTCGCCTTACAAGAAACACACTCTGCTTTTGAGAAAAGAGCACTCTTCTACTCTACTGTGTTTCCTATGGGGTCCGAACAGTGAGCTTGCTCAGAACAAAAGAACTGTGCTTTCTACACACACGGGCCATATCTAGTTCAACTCTGCTTAGGAAACAAACAAGAACAGTAGCTCCTCTTCAGTCCGATACACTGTACTTGCGGGGAACAGACGCGAGTGCTATTTGCACTGTGTATGGCATTGGAGCACAATAGTCACTCGTTTTACCAGAAAACAACTCTTGCTCGTAGGACAAAAAACTGCATGTGACTCAACTCCATTTAGGACTGGGAAACAAACGCGAGCTCGACTTACAAGAAACACACTCTGCTTTTGAGAAAAGAGCACTCTTCTACTCTACTGTGTTTCCTATGGGGTCCGAACAGTGAGCTTGCTCAGAACAAAAGAACTGTGCTTCCTACACACACGGCCATATCTAGTTCACTTCTGCTTAGGAACCTGACAAGAACAGTAGATCCTCTTCAGTCCAATACATTGTACTTGCTGGGAAAAAACGCCAGTGCTATTTGTCCTGTGTATGGCAATGGCAGCGCAATAGTGACTCTTCTTACCAGAAAACAACTGTTGCTTGTAGGACCAGGAACTGCATGTGATTCAACTCCATTTAGGACTGGGAAACAAACGCAAGCTCGACTTCCAAGAAACACACTCTGCTTTTGAGCAAAGAGCAGTCTTCTACTCTACTGTGTTTCCTATAGAGCCAGAAGAGTGAACTTGCTAAGAACATTAGAACTGTGCTTCCTACACACACGGCCATATCTAGTTCAATTCTGCTTAGGAACCTGACAAGAACAGTAGATCCTCTTCTGTACAATACACTGTACTTGCTGGGAACAGACGCCAGTGCTATTTGTCCTGTGTATGGTAATGGCAGCGCAATAGTGACTCTTCTTACCATAAAACAACCCTTGCTCGTAGGACTAGAAACTGCATGTGATTCAACTCCATTTAGGACTGGGAAACAAACGCTAGCTCGACTTACAAGAAACACACTCTGCTTTAGGGAAAAGAGCACTCTTCTACTCTATTGTGTTTCCTATAGGGCCAGAACAGTGAGCTTGCTCAGAACAAAAGAACTGTGCTTCCTACACACGGGCTATAACTAGTTCAACTCTGCTTAGGAAACTGACAAGAACAGTAGCTCCTCTTCAGTCCGATACACTGTACTTGCTGGGAAAAGACGCGAGTGCTATTTGCACTGTGTATGGCAATGGAAGCGCAATAGTGACTTACCTTACCAGAAAACAACTCTTGCTCGTAGGACCAGAAACTGCATGTGATTCAACTCCATTTAGGACTGGGAAACAAATGCTAGCTCGCCTTACAAGAAACACACTCTGCTTTTGAGAAAAGAGCACTCTTCTACTCTACTGTGTTTCCTATGGGGTCCGAACAGTGAGCTTGCTCAGAACAAAAGAACTGTGTTTTCTACACACACGGGCCATATCTAGTTCAACTCTGCTTAGGAAACAAACAGGAACAGTAGCTCCTCTTCAGTCCGATACACTGTACTTGCAGGGAATAGACGCGAGTGCTATTTGCACTGTGTATGGCATTGGAGCACAATAGTGACTCGTCTTACGAGAAAAAAACTCTTACTGGTAGGACAAAAAACTGCATGTGACTCAACTCCATTGAGGACTGGGAAACAACCGCTAGCTCGACTTACAAGAAACACACTCTGCTTTTGAGAAAAGAGCACTCTTCTACTCTACTGTGTTTCCTATGGGGTCCGAACAGTGAGCTTGCTAAGAACAAAAGAACTGTGCTTCCTACACACACGGCCATATCTAGTTCAATTCTGCTTAGGAACCTGACAAGAACAGTAGCTCCTCTTCAGTCCGATACACTGTACTTGCTGGGAACAGACGCGAGTGCTATTTGCACTGTGTATGTCAATGGGAGTGCAATAGTGACTTTCCTTACCAGAAAACAACTCTTGCTCGTAGGACCAGAAATTGCATGTGATTCAACTCCATTTAGGACTGGGAAACAAATGCTAGCTCGCCTTACAGGAAACACACTCTGCTTTTGAGAAAAGAGCACTCTTTTACTCTACTGTGTTTCCTATGGGGTCCGAACAGTGAGCTTGCTCAGAACAAAAGAACTGTGCTTTCTACACACACGGGCCATATCTAGTTCAACTCTGCTTAGGAAACAAAGAAGAACAGTAGCTCCTCTTCAGTCCGATACACTGTACTTTCGGGGAACGAACGCGAGTGCTATTTGCACTGTGTATGGTATTGGAGCACAATAGTCAC